>NC_054559.1:14732500-14782500 GCF_017654505.1 Polyodon spathula
TACAAGGGCAGACTGTTTGGCTGGTTAGTGTACAATAGCAGGCTTGTCTCTCTCACTGTGCCAGCTCTGACACAAGTCTGAGTTCATTTGAAGAATGACTTCAGTGCCAGTGCAGGTCAGACTTGTATTATTGAGGTTGCTGACCTTCCAGAAACTGAAGAGGGAGTGACGTTGGCTTTTGAAGTCAGGATTCCTTTTCCTTCCTGCTTTGCAGAACAGCACGATGACACGTCGGAGAATTGAGTCTAGTCATTGTTTGGTGGTGGTCGGTTGATCTTTAAAACAGAAATTGGATGTGCTGTAAATGGGCTACAAAGTGATCGTTATATAGCAGGACGCCCGTCGGAGTTTTGTCTCTGAGCCCTTGAGATACAAAACGGTGCATGAAGTCATTTGGTTTCACCCATCCCGATACTAAAGTTTTTGAAATGTGAAACCAGTTTCACTGGTTTCAGAAAATGTGTTTTTTTTTTTTTTTTTTTGGTTAGTTTTTTTTTCATTTCAAAATAAGACACGGCTATCAGACTTCATTCTCCCCTTTGTCTTGGAGAAGTGCTTTCAGTTTCAACTGAGCATTTAGTTTCCTGAGTGGAGGTGTGGTCCCCTGGGCATAAAGGTCCTGTCTGAAAGTTTTTTGGGGGGGGGGGGGGGGGGGGGGGGGGGGGGGGGGGGGGGGGGTGCATCTTTGCCTGTGGGGATTTTGATTATTACGTAGCCTATGCACTGCTGTGACATCACAATAGTGTCAATAAGGACTCTATTTTGAACAGTCTCTCCAGTGGCCGAACTTTCCCTCACAACATTCCACTGCAGGTAGATTAAACGGGCCCGTGATAATAAAGCAGCATTTGAAGCCCATGTCTGTCTTGTTCAAGACTGAGGCACGTGGCACCGGCAGCCATACTAACCACTGCCCCAGTTCATGGACATGTTATTTTTGATATCAGATTGTTTGCAGGCCACTTGCAGAACTGCTTGAATTAGCTGGCATGCTGAATTATTTGGACAGCGTTGTGCTATTTAAACCGGTTCCCTTGTTTACCTTTCTCTTCCTTTGCATGCAGGAGGGATTTAATTGTGCTATTTATCTACCAAGTTAAACCACCCATGCCTCTGTAAGCATGCTATTGAGCTGTTGAGCGCTGATATTTTGGGATTGAGGCTGGATTCTGCTGCACTGGTTTAGGGTTCTTGTGAGATCTGATCCACGGGGATAGCTTGAGAGTTTGGGCTCGGTGTTCATTCCATTTGACACATATTTGGTTTGATATGTCTTCCCATAACTTCAGTGTAGTTCAGAAGCGCTGCAGTGTGCTATTGGAATTTTAAGGAAACGCCTTAGTGTTCCACAGGGCCAGCAACCCGGAATTGCTTTTCACATAAGCTCTGACATTGAAGTTCTGAATTCTGGGATGAACCAAAAAAGGTCGCCTTTCTCCGTTCCTTTTGAACCAGCTAAGAATGAAAATAAATGTTAATCATGTGTTGAACTTTCACTAGTTTTATATATGAGATTTCACTAGTTTTATATATGAGAAATGCATGTTTTTATTTTCTTTACCACCACATTTGACCATAGTGCTATTTTTTCTCTTGTTTTCAGCTCCTTCCAACTGAGCTACTTCTGTGACCTCTTAAAATCCGAGTCGTTTTAGAAGTAGAAATTCTGCAAGAGCCTTCTGGTTGTTTAAACAAAGTAGAATTAATGATAAATTCCACACGGTGCTAACCCTTTTCAATTATTAAAAACCCTTTTAAATGGCCGGTGTCCAGAACTGTCCTGGGAACGCTAATTCCTGAAAGCCTGTTTAAACTGTCCCCTGCTCCGTGCAGGCTGTGGGAGCTCCTCTGATTGTGCTTTATAGAATCTTCTCCCACATCTGCTTTCAATCGAAAGGGCTGCTTCAGCCGCCACCCCACTCAGAGGAATCGCAGATAAGATTAATAACCGTGCTGGAAAATCCCAGTCCTGAGTATCTTAAAGTTCACTCATTACAGCTTGGCTTGTACAGTACATGAACTTGGAATGTAACGAGTCTGTGCTCTTGGCTCACTAAACAGCAGTTCCACATGCCTGTGCTGTACCTGACAGAGTTCCATCCGGTACCAATGCTGCAGTTGTATTAATCCATGTCTTGCACAGTACATTTGCATGCTTTTGTGAGCTATTACAAGGTGCATGTGTGAGTGAGTTGCTTCTCCTAAAAGTCTGGATGACTAACATTCCTGTTTTTTTGTTTGTCGTCCCCCCCCCCCCCCATTTAAGGAATGGGTATTTGTAAAGTATTGAGCCCACTGACAGTCATAGTGCTGTATGGATGGATGGCAACAGTGTTTCCTCAGTGACACTTCAGTGCAAAGCTTTATTACAATGTGTAGCAAGGCGGCAGGGCAGGGCAGGGCAGTGGAAGTGCACTGATGTGTGAAATTCTGGCTCTCTGTTGCTGGCTCGTTGTTGATTTTATAGCTTGTCACCAATCTGAGCTCCTCCTGTATGTATCGTGAGTCTAGAGTTACCACCACCCCTCACTCTACCCAGCCACGTGTCCATGTCAGTGAGCTTGGTATGTGCATGGCCCGGTCTTGATAGATTGCTTGGTACGGATATTCCCCAATTCCAACAGCTTGGGATTTTGACAGGATTTTACGTGTAACGCCATATGAATTCAACTATTGGTTTATTTTTTTTATTTTTTTATTTTTTCCTGTCCTAGTTTTGTATCATTTTTATCTACCCAATATTAACTTCACTAAATGAAATCAACACAGTGCCTCAGTCGTATAGGGCAATAGTAAGATCTGTCATCTTGTAAGTAAATGAAACTGATTCCACACTGCATGCAAACCCCACCTCCACCCTCTGCTGTGAAGCATTCTGTGATCCTGTCCCAGGCTAATTAGAACTGCAGTAGCAGCCCGTGTGTGTCTTTGTGTGTAAATGTTTTTAATTGCTCTCCCATCACTGTCAAAGGAGGTTTCTGTCCCCTCCTAAAAAGACAGTGGATGGATGTATGTGTGGAATCATGTTAGTAATACCCCAAGATTGCATGGGGGTTCTGTTACTGCTGGGTAATGACCCCGCTAGTCTCCTAGAGAATTGAGAAAGATAAGTTAGGTAGGCGTTGATCTATAGACAGTTGCTGCTAAAGATTGAGGTCTGTAGTAGACCAAGAAAACTTTGTTTCCAGGCATTTGCAAGGAGAGCTTGTACTTGTTTTGATTTCTTACCACTAGGGTTATCATGGTCTGAATTGAAACGGATAGCTTTTGTGTTTCTCTATAGAAACTGTTGTACTCTCTCCCTCCCTCAGGAATCCAGTTGGATATTAATGCAAAGACTACTCTTGTTCACAGATCCACTCTTCCATCATACAGTACAAAGGACCAAAAGGCTGAAAAATGGCCAGCCAACTAAAGCCTTGGTTGCCATGGGTACAGAGAGGCCAATCATGTGTAAACACTTGTTGGAACTCTGGTCAAAGAGACATTCTGATGTTTGTGGTTCTCTGTAGTTTTTTTTATTATGAATTAAACAGGACTGGAAGGTATGAAGTTTGTGTGTGGAAGGGAATGGCATTGACAAAGTTAGAAAACGTTGTTGCACATTGTTGTGTCCAGAGACTTCCATACCAAAAGCAATACAGTAGTTTTTTTTTTGTTTTTTTTTTGTCGTTTTTCTGTACCAGTTTTCCTTGTGATGACTTTCGTTTTATTTCCTGGGTTTTTGAAAATTGGAGAAGCTTCGTAAATTATTTAAATGGGAATGATTACATTTTTACAGTGGCAGATTTTTCTGATTTGCTACTTCTAAATGTAGCTACGAGAAATGTGAGGGGTACACTGTGTTTAACATGAATGCACACTGAGAATTCAGGCATATGCAGTCATGCGCTTATAAACCAGAGATCTTTTCTCCTAACCACTTGAAGTATGTCTCCCTGCACATAGATCTTGGTACCTCTTGACTGTTTAAAAGATGAAGTCCTGCAGTTATGGATTCTCATCACTCCTGTAAAAGTCTATCTCTCTTTGCTTCTGAAATGCACTAATTTTGTGGAGAAGCAACAGGGAGCAATTGGCCAACTTCTAATTTGAAAGCACTGTAGACATGTTGGTAAATGATTCATAGTTAGTTGTCTGACAATGATGTTGCAAGTCAATAAATACTGATGCCTGGTTGGAATTAGAGCATGTGCATGTCTCCATTGGTTAGTTGCTGTATTCCCATGTTATAAAGGTAGTGCTTACTGTTATGATGGTATATATGTCTAAATATGTAATAAGCATATTGTAAAATGAAAGGTGCTTTAGTATTTCCTGTAACCTTTTAATATTCCGAACCCCATTTTCAATGCACAGTTAAATCACCTAGTCACTGAATGTTGATTTCACTGTGTGACATGGTGTATCATTTTGCATTTGTGTTTTATAACTGCTTTGATCGTCCGACGAATCTTCCTTGCAAGGCTTTACATCTTGACATGAGTTACGAGTTCCAGTGGTTTAGGATGGCCCAGAAAAAGTTTGCTTTACGTGTGGTCATTACGACGTCAACCAAAATTCTGCGCGGACTGCTAACTTTTGAACATACGCCTGGAGCAGTGTAATGACTTCACTGTGTTTTCTTTGCCCGTAAGGATAACCATTTTACGGAAACACTGTAAACACTTGTGTTCGATTCTGGGCGATCTTGCAATCGTGAAGATTCAGAGATTTAAGGAAAAAGCAATGTGTTTCTCGAGGGAAGGGGCGGAGATGGTTTTGCCATTTCCACCCCAAGTTCTTCAGTGAGTCTGGTTCCCCCCCTAGTGCCTCACTATACTGAATACAATGCTTGGATCTGCTCCAATGCCAATAAGAGCTTCTCTGGTTCAGAAAAGCAAGAATGCAGTCCATTTGCAGTCTATTAACTCCCTGATTGTTTGGACATGTGTTTTCTCCATGCAATATCAAAGGCAACGGTCCCAGGGACTTAAGAAAATAATTGAGTAGATTCAAGCAGATTTGCTTACATGATTCATAACTTGGCAGGTTGGGTGTTTATTTTATGTTGTATTTATCTGTGTTTGTGTGTTGCTTTCTGTCTCTCATTAAGCAAAAAGGAAGAGGAAACACAACAAGTCTCTCTATCTCCACGGTGACTGAAGCATTCCAGGTTTTGATGTTGGCGTGCTTGTGCCAGTAAGTTCAATATTAGCTTACCCGCTTTCTGAACGTGAACAAACTCTGGTTCAGGTTCGGTGTTTCTTTTCATTGTGGTTCTGAATCAATGCAGAGCAGAGTGAGGCTTGGATGGAGAAAGGTTCAGCTGCTGCTACAAAGCTCATAGCTCTAAAGTCTGAAATTGTACCATCCTGTTTATAATCAAGAAATCAAAATATCAGTCAAAATGTTGCATCGGTCTACTTTCTGACGTACGCTAAGGGTGGGTTTTGTCACTAGTTGGGATTGCTTGAATTGGCATTTTGAACACACTTTTTTGGTTCTAGTCATTGAGTCAGCAGTTACACAGAAGGATACCGCTGCCACAGTGTAAACATTTAAAAGTGCTCTAGTACAGTTACGTAAACTTTTCATTTTACAGGTTGTACTAGCATTCCCTTTTAAAGGAAATGAAGACACAGTAGTATGAGGAATTATAAGGATAGATAGCCGTGTTGTTGTTTTTTTTTTTTTTTTTTTTTTTCTGATATATTGTATCCTGCAGTAACTGCCTGGTAGATTTAGGGGCCCTTGGTGTTTTGCCCATGCCCCCCCCCCCATCTCTTTCATAGCAATAGATTGAGAACAGGAATCCGTCCCAGAGGAACAGGCTCTGCATGAACAATAGGACCCTGGATCATATCCAATAGTCTGATCACAACACTGGGTCAAAAAGCATCTGACCTGCTGTCTCTTCATTGATTTTAAGGGTTTTCTTTCTAGGGTTATCCACACTAAGTGACTCGATCTGTATTTCACTGGTGCTCCTGTCCCTTAAGAACAGCTGAGAAGAGACTTGAGAACAAACTGGCACAGTACAGAAAAAAAAAAACAAGTAACTTTGACGGCTCCACAGCTGAAATCAGTTAATGGTGTACTGATTTCAGCCTATTACTGGGTTCAACCGTGCAGAAAAGTCTTGGCTGTTAAATAAACATTAAGGTTGTCTCAAAGACGCTGCACTTTGTGTATTTTAATCCTAGTATTCTTGCCCAGACAATAATAGAATAGAGTATCACAGTTTTTTTTCTGTGCTAACAATTTGGATGTGCAGTTTGTTAACCTGCTTGAAAAGCTTGCGTGTGGGTGCTTTTACATCCCGCACCTACTTTGAAAAATATAAATCTACTTCTAAAAATGCTCCTCCAATTGTAATGAAACTTGGTACTGACATTCTTGATAATGTCAGAAATCTAGGTCACGTCATGGTGACATGCACATACCTGGCTTTACCATGTAACTGAGTGCTAGTCTTTGCAGAACTGCACATTTTGGAAAAGATTGGTTGCCAGTGTATCTTGGTGACCTGATAGGAACTGAAAGCCCCATTCCCAGGAGAATACAATGACAGGGGATGGCCAGTATCACTCCCCACATGCTCTGTCTGTTGAAAGATTGATTCAGTAAGGAGACGGAGTTGAAGAGCTGCTTGAATCCTTTTGTAGTCGGAGGAGTCTGTTTGCCAGAGATTAGCACAGATCCACTGCACAGCTCTGTCCATTGTCCCACCAGCATTCCACTCTTAGGAAGAATTGTCAGAGGTCAGAGTGAGGGGAGATTGGGTCTAGGTTTCCGGTGACTGGTGAAAATGAGCATGCATAGTTTTAGTCCTGCTAAAACTAAAAATCTAAAACTCTGCATGTGCAGTGAAGTATGCATGAAAATGGCATTCTTGTTCAACGTTATGGTACAAGAAAAGCAAATGGAGGTTTCTTATCTAACATACTGTAAACATACACACTGCACTTGTCTTAAAGCAGTTGGTGTTTAACCCTTTAGATCCCAAGCCTGTGGGCACCTATCTTGTAGATTCCTAGGTGTCTCTGCCTTGTACTGGTGATTTTAAAGTGTCACCAGGCACTGCATTGCTTAAAGATATAGGAGATGAATTCCAGAAGACTTGTTTCCAAAGGAGTGCTGTGATCTCGAGGGTTAAATTGAGGGGTGTGCGATAGCATTCTTTTCAATAAACCTTCAGTTTTGTGCTGCACACTATTTTGTTTTTGTCTCTTCCCCTAAGCTTTAAGCTGCTTTTTTGCTTTATTACTCTTTTGAAGTTAAGGATCAGACTTGAGTTATTTAAGTGGGTGTGATATCCTGTTGAGACCTTTGCTGGATGTCTTTGTAAACGTGATTTTGTAAAAGCGTACGCCAGGGCCTCATTTCAGAACCGCGAATAGCATTCTACACCCTGTGCTGCTAACCACGCGTGTTATATACACCAGCAGCCTGTGCTGAGGAAGGGCTGCTAGCTGCTGTGGGACCTTGTACTGGTCTCTAACTTGCGCTTTGGTCAATTTCACACTTTGTTCAAAGTGAAAATCAGGAGGGGGTTTTGCAGTATGTCTGTTCTGCATTTAGAAAGCCCTGCATAGGTGTTGTGTTAAATACAATTTTTAGTTTTTTGTTTGACAGCTGGTCTGTGCATGGCAGTTATTTCCATGATAGTGGTGACAGTTAACCTCTTGAAATCATGTGTCAGATCACCTGAGCTACTATAATAGGCGGTGTATATCCCATCCCACACTTACACATTCTGCAAGGACACTCAAGTCAAGTAGACAACCGTTTTGTCCAATGCAGTCTTCACTTCTACTATAATAATGGAGGCATTTGGTCTTTGGCTCCTATTTGATTTGAAAAGGATGTAAATTCCTAGTCTTTGTGTACCAAGGTGAGCAGGTAGAGATGGAAGTCTCTACCTCCAGCTCTCTGAGTTCAGTTGATTAGTACTTTCTAAAGCGTTGAAGCAGAGCAGCCCTTTCTATACAGTGTAGCCATCCCGATTCTGAATGGAAGATTACAGAGGCGACATGCCTGTGTAAGCGCACAGTACATTGTTCATTGTTTTCTAAAGAAATGCAGTGCATTTCCAATTCAGCCCTGCTTCTTATACCCCAGGAACGCTTGTAATGTTCTTTCATTCGATTTCCAGGGTTTTAATACAGCTGCAATTATGTAAATGATGACCTGCTGAATTGTCTAAGATTTGAAGCAGCCCTGTTCAGTCAGCTTGCCCCCTGACCTGAGGTTCTCCTCTGTGAACATTTCCCTGTATTTAAGTGTGTGTGTTGAGTTTCACTATATTGATAGACTTCAAGTGTAGATTACCAATGAATAATGAAACTGAAGTTTTCAATCCCCAGGCACTACATTTTTATCTGAGCTGAAATGAGCCCTTGGTCATGAAGATGTCAGACATTTTTTTGTCCTAGAAGGTGAAGCTGTTTCTCCCTTTCTAATATCCTAGTAGAAGCTTTCTTTTTTCTCCATGACAACTCTTCTGACCTTTTGCAGATTGTTTTGTCCTTTTATCGTGCTTATCAAGGTTAAGGCCTACCCGGGCTGAGCAAGAAAATCACTTAGTGGTGAGTGAGCTGGTATTATACAGCAGGATTAAAATGTATTTGGATTGTGGGAATGTGGACTGACCTAATGAAATCTATACAAGAAAAAGGGATTATTTTACATGGTCCGAGGCGTGCAGAACACACACAGACAACCCTGGCTTTCCTGTTTCTGCTTGGCAGCGATTACGTATTGTTTTTCCGAGTAAACATGAGGCCAGCACGGATTTACTTCTGATTCTGCTCCACTGCAGGAAGGCTGTCTTTTTAAAACAAACTCATTTTTATAGGTCTAACACAATTGTTGGGCACTTAAGATGGTAACAGTGCACTGACCCAGAAAGAAAACTTTGTCCTTGGTCTCGGAGCCTCCAAGTAATCTGTCCTGAAGCACAGCTTTCTGTGAAGATGCTCTGATGCTTTCTGATGCGACCACATTCTGCCCAAAGATGCACAGTTCTCCATATTAGAAGATCAAAGTCTTGAGAGGGAGAGTTGTTCCTACTAACAGTGTGCTTAACCAGGATAATGAAACTGTTTGTAATATTACTCACAGGGTCTTCCAATACGCTGTCTGAAAGTAAAAAAAAAAAAAAAAAAAAAAAAAAAGTAAGATGAGAAAAGTAACTTCCCCAGTGCAACCGTCAAATTACAATGGCTAACGTGTCCAAGCACTGAATATTTTTGGTTCCCATGCAACAAATAGCAAGCCTTTTCTTTCTAAGAGTCTGGCAATTTTTTATTTATTTTTTCCCGGGGGGCGGCTGGGGTTAATGGCCAGTGTTCTTTATATTGTTTATATGCTGGCTCAGACAGGCTGAAATATGAAATATGTGATTTATGTATTTATACTGGGTGGTATGTCTTTCTCTAGAGTGCTTGTGGAATTGTTGTTTGTCTGGGTGGGGGTGGAGTGGACAGAATGCAAATCCGCAGACTTTTGAATTGTACGTTTCCTGCCAAGCCGAAACGCAAACCGAATCTGCCAATAATTTTTACAGATATGAATAAGGCCCCCCCCCCCCCCCCCCCCCATGAGGCATTTAAATGAACACACTGGGAGATTAGAAAGCTTGTATGCTGTAACCACTTTGATGGAACTCCCTTTTAGCAGCAGCCTCTGCTGAGTTCCCTGTTCTGCAGTAATTGTGTACGTCTTCAGTGCTTTGAAGTGCGGAGGTCCTTGACTGACAATCCTCAGATATGGAGCCCCTGGTGTGGAGTTCACAGGTTTGCACAAGGAGACTGCCACAGTGACACAGATACACTTTTTACCTGGACAGGTGAGTGTTTGCTTTGGGTTAACAGTGTGGTGTAGTTGGCCAAGACCCCTAACTGCTTCCACTGATGAAAGCTGTTTGCTACCGGCTGTCCATCTCGTACCCCTTTAGTGAAGGCTGCTGGTAAAGATCTCTCAAATACAAAGACACCAGAAATAGCAACAGCTGCTTTTATTTGAAGTAGGCCAAAATAAAATTGCATTCCGGTTCAGTGGCTATAACAAGCAGTTCACAGCGCACTTAAATTTCAGCAGGATTCTGTCAAGATTATTCTTCAATTGAATAACACTAAAACAATGTTTCGCTGGGTGAGGCTTTGATCTCTTGTATTGGCAGGAAGGGTATGTTTTTTTTTCTGCTGTATCCGTGTCAAATGCAAAGCTGTCATGCTTTTAAACCAAGCTTTTTTTTTTTTTTTTTTTTTTTTTTTTTTATTGCATCTCCAATGCAGTGTTGTGGGTATTGATTTTGAATGCATTTCATGTATTTGTTGCATTCCAGGGGCGCCTCCTGTCCTTGCTAGATGACAATACCCTCCACTTGTGGGAGATCAATCTACGGGAAGGCTGCTCCTACCTGGAAGAGATCCGTAGCTTCACCCTTCCGGGAAGAGCCAGCTTCGAGAGTGCCAAGTACGTTCTCCTCCCCCCACCCCCCGTAGTGTCAGGCAGGGTTCTCCAGTTTCAGTACGCCTGTACAGCTGGCTTGGTTAGATGCCACTTGCTTTGGTCTGAATGCTTTATCCAGGAGTCCTTAGTGTCAAAAGGTCAATAAGAAAATGTCAGCAATGAAAAGACTGGAGTTCCACACTGGTTCTTACTAAATCAGTTGCATATTGGAGCCTAAAATAGTTCTGCACAGGCCTCAAACTAACATGTAGCATGGCGACCTAGTGGTTGAGGTCAATTCCCATTTTAAAATCAATTCAAATTAATTTTACAACATAGGCTTTTTTGAGCAAGCATGTATACAACTTGTCTACAACAATAGATTGTAGTGTGTTTTGACAAGTTGTATACATGCTTGCTCAATAAAGCCTATGTTGTGAAAGGAACTGGAATTGATTTTAAAAAGGAATGGACCCCAGCCCTGCTTTCTGGTCTCTGGAATACCCTGGCTAAACACAAAGCAGTACCCACGTGAGACTGCTGCCAGTGTGTGTTTTAGACCCACTGATTTATTGCGGGTGCAGAACTGGGAAGACGAGAGTAAAAATGATAAGACGGAAACTTGATATATTAAAGTAGGCCAGAATTGTGTGTCGATAATGAAGTTTAATTTTCTCTGACAACACAGCCAGAAGCTTGATTAGCACACCATGACTCGTGCCATTTTGTTCCCCCTGCATGATGGATAGGGACTGATAGAAGTAGGATGTAGTTGGGATTCTCATGCCTGTGCTGTGCTTGGCAGTGCCCCGACCAGTGTTGCCCGCGTGACGGTGATCCTGCTGTGGACCAGCTACGACATGGCCTGCCTTGGCACTGAGGGAGGAGGGGTTCACTTTGTGGATCTACCCAGCCTGAAGCTGGCAGACAGCAAACCGCTCTTCCAGGATGAGATCATGCAGAGGTAAGACCCCAGTGTCTCCTTTTCTTTCTCTTTTTTTCTCCTTTTTTTTTCCTTTTCCCTCTCATCAGCATCTGAGGAAATGTGTGTCTACTAGACACATTTTATCACCATCTTCCATTCAAGTCATTTAGGGGGGTGTAATTGACGTCCCACCCTACCATGCAAGATCTGCATTGAAATAGTTGCTGAGAGTTTTAAAAAAAAAAATATATATATATATATAAAAAAATAAAAATTTCTGCCTTAATGTGGTAGAAGCCCCCCCCCAATCTAGTTTTAAATGAGGTTCAGATAAAAGCAGTCCAATTCTCAGATGTAATTTACTGAATATGACTCCATTAAATCGTGTTCAGAGGACTTTTCCCCTCTGCTGTGGTTTGATTCATGTGTCTGTGTCCCGGCTGCCTGGCTCGGTGGGGTCTTGCCCAGATCACTGCTCCCAGCTGCTTTCCAAAGAGGGGTGAAAATAAATCCAGCGAGCCCCCCTGCGGCTGTAGCACTGGGAGATCGTATCCAAAGCACCTCGACATTAATCTGTAATTGTTTCAGCCAGCTCTGCGTACTTGAGAGGAAGTACAAAGTCATGGATGTACAAAAGGTTTAATTGAAGAACAGAATGCGTGTTAGGTAATGTAATGCTGTGGTTTGCAAAGCGTAGTCGAGGAGGTGGGGTAAGAAGTACTGCTGCTCAACATTGCATATGGAACACCGGGCCTCGCTGTTAGATTGAAGTAGGGTATAAAAAAGGTAATGCCTTCCGCAAACTGGTTCATAGCTTTAAACCGAGTGAGAGCTGCAGTAAAACACGTGGACAAGAGCTTGACACGATTTCAAATATATTTATTTAACCAGGATTGACCTCTTGAGATTTAATTTTACAAGGGGGTCCTGGTAAAACAAAGTACTGTAGTAGCCAAAACACTGTTATAAAAACACAAATCCAAGAATATACAGGTTTGTACACGAGACAAATATAACGTTCCTTCAACACTACGACTGTTGATTTGACCTGCTTGCATGAGTTTGATTTGTGTATTGGTGACTTGATTTTTCCTGTAGTTATGATAAACAGCTCGGTGCCACATGCAGTGTATCAAAGTTCAGAGGTGGGGCTGTAGCTGTTTGAATATAAAAGTCAGGGTAGACTCAAAAGCTGATCCAAATTTATAACAGCAGACTTGAGTCTAACCCTTTCCCTGCTGTTCCAGAGCTTTTGATTTCTGTTCTTATCAGGAATTGAAAATTGCCCCAGTAGATGTGTAGTGGAAACCCAAGTTGCTAAAAAGACTGTGCGATATGAAAGTCCAGTGTGTGAGCGTGAAGCCGCTGAATCAACCTGCCGTGCTGGAGGGGAGCTCAGACAAGGAGGAAGCTAATTGAAACTGGAACGTCTCCAGCACTGTAGAGTAGAGGAAGCTGCAGCTCGTACAGTGGATTCATCTTGTGTGGTCAGTGTGGGATGCCAAAGGGATAAGGCTGGAATGAACTGCAGGAGAGATGAATATTCTCGTCTCTGTCTTGCTTTAATATTGCGTACTTGGGTACAACATGTCTTTAGATGGTGTCAAAATGATAGAAAGGTGTGCCTGTATCTGTCATTCCTCATCTTGTCTTCTCAGATCACACCAATAAAGTTTAAATGACGTAATGCATTGATGTCATAATTTGATTTATGCTTTCAGACTGGGACTGTAATGTAATCCATATAATGTATATCCACAGCAGTTGAAATCATTGGCACCAATCCCCACTGTGTGGAAAGTTTAGCACGTTCTTTAACTTCCGTTGCAAACTTTTTTATTTCATCGGACAAAACCTTGAGTCGACCAAGTGGGGGAGGACTTTGTGGTCAAGCTATAGCTCATAAAACTTCTCTCCCCATTCTGTGGTCTCCCTCCCTCCCCTTGTTTCAACATTTAATAGAGTTCAAACAGAGTCTCTTATTTATTCTCTTTCAGCCTCTCCTCTTTGTGGCTGGAGGCTGCTGTGCCCCGCTGGCTGCAGTCCCTTTGAAAGCCAGGATGAAACGACCCGATCCCCGTTGTGGGTCAGGTCTCCGGCTGTGGGGGTCCCCCTCGTTCTAGGTGTGGCCCTGTGCCTGAGTTCGGAGCTTTGCCCAGGTCTCCTTTTCATCCCTGCGTGGGTTATCCTTTGTTTTCATAAGACACTTTAACCCTCCTGCCTGTGGCGAGCTGAAAGCTGTTCCGCTTCATTCCACAAGCGTGTGTTTGGATCACGTTTGGTGTGCAGCTGAGCTGCTGCTTTTACTGAAATGTGTTCTGTTACAGAGTGCAGCAGGCAATGTTAACCCTCTGTCATGTAGAACAAGCAGTAAACCTGGTATAATGGCTAGAAACACTTTAATGGGGACTCTTTAAATCGCCAGCTAAATTTCACCCTGGCTGCCTTTTTCCCAGTGACAGCATCGCAGAGCTGTGCTCTTAACTGCTAGTTTGCTTGACTGTGAAAGCACCCCAGCCTCTAATTGAGCCCCAGTTAATTACTAGGTGCCACACCAGAGCTCTTCCTGAACAAACATCTTTTGCAAAGACCTGTCGCTGAATAGTTATTATTTCCCAGTAATTTCCTCTGAAGAGGACGGCTCCCTCACGGTGTAATAGAAGGGCACACTTAGGCAAGTATACGTTGGTAGAAATGTGCCTGACGGATGACAGACCTCGACCCACTCCCGCCCCCCACCGGCCTGTAAAGAACTAGCTGTCCTGGTCAAGCCAGTCCCTGCTTGGTAGTTCTTAAAGGAATTGTGTAAAAGCTTTTCTTTTGTTTTAAAATACACATTACTGAATTGATTTATTGGAATACCTGCTGATATAAATACTAATAGGCAATTATTAAGCGTATCACAGCACCCCTTCTGTATAAGCAACACTATAGGAAGAGGAATCTTCCAGAACTCTTACTACTGTATTCTAATAAAGAAGAAAAGTAATGTTTCCGTCAAGGTCCTGCGCTGGTTTGGAACCCTCCTGACTTTGTGTTCAGAAGCGAGGTGACTTCCCACTCGACTGGGCAACTCCTCTGCAGTGTTTTGGGAACACACTGGCGGTGGGGTTATTCTGAACTGGCATGCGCAGCTCTTGCTAACCCAGACCATCGTAAAAATCACAGGGCAGACAGAGATGGTTTTAATATCTGTAGTGCTGCTTGCTGTAGCTTGAAGAGTGTGGGATGAGGGTTAGGGCAAGGACTGAAAGGGCATTGACTGATGCCTACTGATCGAACTGCTCCATAGAGCCTGTACGATTTAGTATTGGGGAACCATCTGTAAAGCCTAGAGCAATCTGTTGTATAAGCAAAGATTTATCATGGTTCGGAAAGGGTTGGATGAGGACGTTCCTGTAATTAAAACGAGGAAATTGAGCAACAGCTGATTGGTATTTTTTTTCTGTTCCACTGCCTGTTTAACCCACTGTGTTGCAGTTCTGATTCTCTCCTACACTGTGTAGCTCATCACAGCACATTCTCTGTGATGGGTGTAGATTGAGCCCTGGCAAGCTGTCACATCACCAGATGAGACCAGAACAGAACCTGGCAGCACTCGGGAATGAACATGTGGTCCTTCCTCCTTGCTTGTCCATTGTGTTTTTCTACAGTGTTCTTGCTATATCGGCATTTTCTCGAGGGCTCTGCAGTTATGTACAGTACATCTTCATGTTGGTTGGTTGTGTGCAAGCTGTAGGCTTTCTGTCATAGACGTTCAGTTCTTGATAACTGTTGTCTCGTTTCAGGGCTAGGCAGGCAGCCGAGTACACATTCCAGGCTTGCATCTGGCCAGGATGTGATCTTGCATCACCCCAATACAAATTCAGCTACATTGGCCTAGATGCACGGTGCTTTAACGTGTCAAAACAAAGATTTAAGGCGATATTGAGAGTGGATGGTGGCTGTTGGTTGGTTAGTTGATTTGATTACTTGCTAAATTGATTATTAGTTTTGGATGCCTTTCGTTAACGTGAAAAGTAGTACAATAATTCTTAATTGTATATCTTAACGCAATATGGCAGAAATCTAAAATTCATCTTGCAGTACAACCTTGAATTCCTTTTTGTTAAAGATACCACTTTTATTAAATACACAAGTTTTGTACAAGATTTAAGTTACATTTTAGAACCAAAAACATATAAACTGCGATCATGGACACTAAAACTACATTTGCTGAATATGAGCTGACCTTTGACCCGGCATGGTTGTGTGTTTCCAGTGTTCCAGAGGAGTACAAGTGCGGGAAGGCCCTGGGGCCTGTCGAGTCACTGCAGGAACACCCCCAGTGCCCAAACAAGGTCCTGATTGGTTACAGCAGAGGCCTGGTGGTTCTGTGGGATCAGAGCACCAGAGAGGTGGACAATCTCTTCTTGGGGAACCTGGTATGTGGGCTTCTCCACATTTTTCAATTTTATTTCTTAGTTATAAATTCAAATCTGTAACCTGTACCAACATTTCCAAATGTGCCCTATACTGTATGTATCTGACATTGAGTCTGCTTTGTTTAACCCTGTGTGTGTGACTTGCTTTGGTCCTGCAGCAGCTGGAAAGCCTGGGTTGGGAGCGGAGTGGCAAGACATTTGTGAGCTCTCACAGTGACGGAGGGTACATGGTGTGGGCTGTGACCAGCAGCAATCCCAGAGCCCAGCAGCCAGTGACCTCCACCATACCATACGGTGAGCAGGAACACTTCCACTGCAGCATATTGTTTGTGGAGCCACGATGAATAACACATGTGATGCAGGTCATTTTCTATTAAGAGTTTTAGAGCGTTTTTCAAATAGATTTGGAGTTCTTCTAAAGGTTACACGTGGTCGGTCCTAGAGTGATGCAAGCTTCTGGCTGCCTGGTGGGAGAGCTCCACTGTTTTAAGGTTAGCATTAAATCCTTATTCTCGTCTTCCTTCTCAGGTCCCTTTCCATGTAAGGCCATTAACAAAATCCAGTGGAGGACTTCAGAATCAGGGTGTGTATAAATTAGTTTACTTTGGTATAGGGGGTGTTCTTGGCACAGAAATACCTGTGTGTGTGCCTTTCTTTTTTTAAACAGTAATTCCACCACCCACATTTTACACACTGGTCTGTAAAAACTTAGCTATTTGAAGTTTTGATTATGAGTTATCAGGTCTTCTCTTCTCCACTGAATCCTCTTGTGCTTCCCCAGGAGCCCCCTGGTCCTCTTCAGCGGTGGCATGCCCCGAGCCAGCTACGGGGATCGGCACTGCGTCACTGTCCTGCAGGACAAGACCCAGGTGACTCTGGACTTCACATCCCGGGTCATCGACTTCTTCACAATCCACTGCACAGAGAGTGAGAAGGGTGAGTGGGAGCACTCTGGACCCTGTCTCAAATCATGCTCTGTGTGTGGAGTGGTTGAACGTTGGTCAGATAACAAGGAGTGCACATGAGGCTTGGTGTCTTGTAGGACTTGGTACTTTTTAGCACGTGTATTGCAGATTGCCTGGCTCACAATCAGTTTTTATCCATTTGAAAAATGTCAAGAAATGTTACTTTAAAAATGTTAGTGAATGTGGCGTATCAAATGAATGTCTAATCGGTTTTCATCTATGCAAGGACAAATCCTGAGTGCTTGTATAATGGACCAAGGTCTTTACTCTTTCAAACCGGTTGTCTTGTTTTTGATTTTCCTTTCGTTTAGAGTACGATGACCCCACCGCTCTGGTCGTCCTTCTGGAAGAAGAGCTGGTGGTGATAGACCTCCAGACTACAGGGTGGCCCACCATCCCCTCTCCGTACCTCGCCCCCCTGCACTCTTCTGCAATCACCTGCTCCTACCACATCTCCAACGTGCCCGCCAAGCTGTGGGAAAGGATCGTGGGTGCTGGGCAACAGCAGAACCCTCTGCAGACGCATGTTGTAAGGGCACTGGGGGAGGGGAGGCGGGGGTCGGGGGCAACCTGTACATTGACCTGGGGTACAGCCAGCGGCATCAGCAGATTAAGGCTGTGTGAACTCTAACACACTTTCTATATTTGTTGTAGAAGTGGCCAATCAATGGAGGGAAGAGTTTATCTCCAGAACCAAGTCAGAAGGGCCTGCTGTTAACAGGGTAAGAAACTTTATATATTTGTATATTACTTTTAAGGCACAGTGTGTCTCTAGAGGACTTTACAAACATCTGTTACAGCTACTAATGTAGTACAACTGAAGTACAGAAAAAAAAAAATTTCAGCTAGTATTTTATTTTTACATTTATTGCTGCAGGTATTGATAAGAGCAAACACTGATTTAGTTGAAAAGCAGTCTCCCCGTGTGTGTCTACTCTGGTTTCTACGGATCACCGCCTTTGTTCTCGCATGTCAATGTTTGGCGATCCTCTAGCTCTGTCAAGTTCAACACAGAAAGCAGGATTTGTCAGGGGGGATGTTTAACTGGCTCATGTCTTTCTAAAACATCTTGGTGTTAAACTCCCCTCAGACATCTTGAATTGCACTTTAAGCTTGGTGGTATGTCAGTTTGTCTTTTGACTGTAGACGTGGCATGCACTTGGCTTCATCGCTTTGAAGATGATGTTTTGTATCCCTTTTGAAGTACCAGTTAGAGTTGGAGGCCAGGCACAAATGTCAGTCTTTTAATCACAATACCTCAATCTTAATCGCAGTACAAATGAACCGGGCCCTATGGGACAGTGGATTCTCAATTAACCCTTTCAGTCTAGCTTGGTGCTGTATGTTAACACATGCCATCGGAAATCCTGCTGGAATCACACGGGACACCTAGGTCCTAGTCTGAGATTGTGTAGAAATGTTTTTTATGGGTGGATGGATGGAAATTTCCTTTGTAAATTATGTACATTTAATTGACAATTCAGGACTGAAAGGGTTAAGGGTGTAAGGTAGCCAGTTTGCACCCAGCCTCCCCAAGTTGGATGGATTGCCTCAGAGGGAAAGTCAAGGTTTGCTGTTTTGTGAAGGACATGAGTGTGGGCTGAGTTGATGCATACAGTATATGGAATACACAGTGCTTTGTCCCCCGTTTCTTTAGCCATGAAGATGGCACGGTTCGATTCTGGGATGCGTCAGGAGTTTCTTTAAAGCCCCTGTACAAACTGAGCACCGCAAACATCTTCCAGACAGACTGCGATCACAATGACAGCCTGACCCAGCAGGGCGAGGACGAGTGGCCCCCCTTCAGGAAGGTAAGAGAAAACACTGAGGGTGCCACTTTAACCCTAGCAAAAGGGTTAGAGGAGAAGAGGATGGCTGTAATCAGGCTGTGCTTTTTAAACAATTTTCTATTTCAGCTGATCACTGTTTTTCTTTTTTGTATATAGTATCTCCTAGTGTTCATTTAAGAAATTCCTAACAAAGACTGCCCCTCCTTCCCCAATTCAGAAACAAAAAAGAAATTAATGGCAGATGAGGGAGCTTGTTCCAGCTCCCCCTCCCCTCCCTACACACACACACACACACACAGGAAATGGGGACCAGAGTTTGGCATGCACTGATCAGCAGCATATGGGGCGAGCGCTGGAATATTTTTCCTATTTGGTATTTAATTAAAAACAGGCCAGCTGCAAAAAAAAAAAAAAAACTTTTTTCTGAGATCTACAGAGGATTAGAAAGACTGTCTCCTTCTGGCATCTCCCCATCCCCACCAGCACTCCTTCAGAAACGCCAAGAGCGGGCTCCTTTAGATAGCTGCTTTTGTATGGGTGCTTTGCACAGCTGCACAGAGCTGTAACTAAGGTACAGAACACAAAGGAAGGAAGTGCACCCTTCAGTAGATTTGCCTTGGCATGGTCTCAATCTCCCAGTGATTGCATATAAAATGATTTAACTAAGGGGCAACTGTTACAACAATGTATTGTGCTGTAAGTGGGCTGAAGGGAGATGGCTCCTGTGTGAGCTGAGATTTGCCTGATTTCTTTAACTTTTAAATACTGGGTTTGAGTCACACTTGCAGGTTAAAAGCTATTGGGTTTGGGAAGCAATGTATTTACAGTAATTACCTGCAATTTCCTCTTCAGTAATAAAGTAAAAGCTCATGTCCAGCAGCTGGCAGCGAGTTTGATGAAGGACTGGACTGTGATTGGTTGTCTCGGGACAGTAGACTGCTTGGATTATAATCAGAGTTGATGCAAAAAAAGAACCCCCCCCCCCCCCCACAGTGAATATGTGAGCAGAAAAGTTTTCCAAAATGTTGCGATGAAAGGAAAACTCTACGTAGTTACAGGATCTAGACCACACATGGAGCACTATAGCAAAGCTGGAAGAGTGATTGGGTCCTTGGGCTGTGTTGGGACTGGGCTGTCTGGTGTCGCTCAGCACCAGCTCGCTGTGTGGCAATCCTGTGCATTTAGTCATCTCTGTGTTTCCAGGTTGGCTGCTTCGACCCCTACAGTGATGACCCCAGGCTGGGGATTCAGAAGATCGCTCTGTGTAAATACAGTGGCAAACTGGTGGTGGCTGGGACTGCAGGACAGGTAATCTGGACAAGTAGCTACAGTAGATGTACATTTTAAGTGTGAACTAAGACCATCCAAGCTTAAATAAGTAACCCTTTTTAAACCTTCAGTAATGCTGTGGGACTCATGAATGTGCTCATCCCAGGTTCTGGTGATGGACCCCAATGATGAGAAGTCAGATCACATGATCAACATGGCTGTGATGGACCTGCTTCAGGATCGAGAAGGTTTCACCTGGAAAGGTCACGACCGGCTCACCCCCAACAACGGACCAATCTGCTTCCAGCCAGGGTTCCAACCCAGCATCCTGGTGCAGTGCATGCCCCCTGCCGCAGTCACCGCGGTAACGCTGCACCCAGAGTGGAACCTCATTGCCTTCGGGACCAGCCATGGCTTCGGCCTCTTCGACTACCACCGGCGCAACCCCGTCCTGGCCAGGTAACAACACCCACGAGAGCTGGGGGACTGGGCTGTGCAGGGACTACTTCAGTATTTTTAATCCCCGATTTTGACCCCTTCCAGGTGTACATTGCATCCCAATGACTCTCTGGCCATGGAAGGCCCCTTGTCACGGGTCAAATCTCTAAAGAAATCCCTGCGGCAGTCCTTCAGGAGAATCCGCAAGAGCAGAGTGTCCGGGAAGAAACGACCTGTCGTGAACAGCCCTGCGAGCAAGGTAGAGGAGACGCTGACATCCTCCTAACTCGCCTTTTGTCATTTTATAATTCCTGGTGCTGAGCTCTTTTTACAGCAACTAATTCAACAGTTTTAGTGACATGGAGCGTTCTCTGTCTTAGCTCTGTAAAGTGTCCACATGTGCCCATTGAAACTAGGGAACTCCCTGGCTCCTCCCCTCTCTCCCTCCCTGGCTCCTCCCCTCTCACCTCTTTGGATTGTTTTCCCAGGTGCAGGAGGCGAACGCCCAGCTGGCTGAGCAGGCAGGACCCCATGACGTGGAGGTGGCCCCGGTACAGCGGAGGATAGAGCCTCGCTCGGCAGACGACTCTCTCTCGGGGGTGGTGCGCTGCCTCTGCTTCGCTGACACCTACCTTCGAGACGGTAAGTACTGGCCGACCAGCTAGCCGGGACCTAATAATGAAGCCGCTGGGAGCCTTTTAGAAAGGCAGTTGTCTCTCTTGCATGTCCTGTAATACCCCAGACAGAGCCACAACCAAGCTACACTGGGGGGGTTGATGGATGAGAGAACATTGCTCCCAGATGCGGGACTTTGTTATCCAGGTGTATCCCAGTGAAAGGCCTCCGTGTTCAAAAAGTTTTGTATCTAAATTCTTATTGTTAACCTTAGTTTTAAGCCTTCAGAAATCTTGGTGGTCAGACAGGTCTCGATGGGGAAATGGAATTCTTTGCATGGGCTGCCGTTCAGGTTGGGTGTGCAGTGCCTGGCTCACACATGCTCGTCTAGCACTGGAACGCAGTTCAAGATAATAACTTGCATCTGCAATTGTCGTTTCTCAAGAGACCAACACATTATTGGGGGGGGGGACGGAGACTTAAAATGGACTTTATGAACAATATGTTAGTTATTATGACTTAATTGTTCTGTTTTGGGGTGCTTCCTGAATAAAGTTTATCTGCAGAACTCTATGGGTGTGTGCTGCCCCTGGTGAGTAATTAAATAAACAGCTTGCATTTCTGGCTGCATCTGAGGTTTCATATCCATGTCAAATTGGGGTAACAGCTGCGCAGCCTTCAGCTGCCAACAATCATTACACCTTGTTCAATTTAGCAGAAAAACAGAGCAGATCTTCCACATGCTGAAAACATGTTAAAAGCATGCGCTGCTGTGGCACTTTGCAATCAGAGGGAGGTCCTGCGTATTTTTATGGGGAACTTTGCAGGGTCCATGATCAATCCCCTTCTGTACATCTGAAAAGAAAAGCATGAAGGATTCCAGATCCCAAGTAAAGGACTGCTCTGCAGTAGAAATGCAAGACGAGAGCTGCACCTCCATTAGTCCCCAGTAGCTGCTTTAAATAAATAAATAAATAGGTTGGTTGCTGTAACCCAACTTGCCAGTCATTAGGAGTTTCTGGTGTGCATAGGTGGCGCTTATATTGTACATTTTAGAATTTTTCATACCATAGTATCTCAAAGCACTTTTAAATGACGATTTAAGACAAAGAAGTATACAATATCAAGTAGTAACAATGCTATCAATAAATAATGATAAAAAAACTTAACAGTAGAAAAACTCAGTATAGAATAGCAAATAAAATGGATAAATAAAATATTTGCCTTTTTAATCTTGTCTTAAATTTTTACGAAACAGTTTTTCACGAAATCTGTAATAGCAGATTGGTTCCAGTGTACTGTAATAAACTAAGGAGAGGCTATTGGCACCTGTAGGCTTGCTGCTGAATCCCCCTCTCTCTGTACAGGGTCGCATCACGGACCCACCATGTGGGCTGGCACTAACTCGGGCTCTGTGTTCGCCTACGCGCTGGAGGTGCCCTCGCTGGAGAAGTTCTCGGAGCAGTGTGTGGAGGCTGTGCTGGGCAAGGAGATCCAGCTGATGCACCGGGCGCCTGTGGTGTCGATTGCCGTGCTGGACGGCCGGGGGAACCCTCTCCCCGAACCCTACGAGGTGTCCCGGGACCTGGCCAAGGCGCCGGACATGCAGGGCAGCCACTCGGTGCTCATCGCCTCCGAGGAGCAGTTCAAGGTGAGCTCGCAGACTCAGCCACTTACAAGAGAGACTAACACGCTGCTGTTGGGAACCAGTTCAACAATCACTAGGTGGTTTTGCAAATGCATTTACTCTTGTGTTATTGTTTATTTTTTGAAGGATAAATGTTTTTTATAAAACTGGAACTGTGAAATCCTTTTTTTTTTTTTTAAATAATAAAAAATAGCCCTCCTCCTCCTCCCCCCCCCCCCCTCCCCCCTCCCCCAGGTGTTCACTCTTCCCAAGGTCAGTGCCAAGACCAAGTTCAAGCTGACGGCTCACGAGGGCTGCCGCGTGCGGAAGGTGGCCCTGGTTCACTTCACCAGCGTCTCCTCGGAGGACTACAGCGAGAACTGCCTGGTGTGCCTGACCAACCTGGGAGACATCCATGTGTTCAGCGTGCCCGGGCTGAGGCCGCAGATGCGTTACGACTGCGTCCGCAAAGAGGACATCAGCGGCATCGCCTCCTGCGTGTTCACCAAGGCAGGCCAAGGTGAGGGAGTTACTGTGAACACTGGGATTGCACCCCTGTCAGCTTAAACCAGGTTAACTCTTTACAGCAGACCTGGGGTCAATTCAAATCAAATTTTAGAATTCATTGCAATGGCTCGTCTCATCAAGGCTCAACACTACTACCTTCTTTCCTTTTCTTGTTCAGGTTTCTACTTGATATCCCCCTCTGAGTTTGAGCGCTTCTCCCTCTCGGCCCGCGTCATCACAGAGCCACTGTGCACAGTGGAGATCAACCGGCCTCGCGACTCCACAGCTCTCAGGTAAAGAGAGGCTTTCTAAGCCCAGGAGTGTAGCCCAAGGCTGTACTCTGGAATATGCACATTGTGCTGCAGGTGACAAGTTGCTGCTGTTTCCTGGGAATGGTAATAGAGTTAATAGCTTTGCACTTGTACAATGTTTGATTGTTTGGAGAGCAGCTGGAGATTTCGTTCCTCACTGCGCAATCAAAAGCGAACGTTACAAGCTCACTGCTGACGGTTGCTATTCAAATTGCATCCTGAAGCCTTCAACCCTTCAGCTACTTTATTACGAAGAAGCTGCCGGGGAGCTGTCTGACTCTGCTAACAGGCTCATTGAGGTGAAAGTGTCACTCTAATGGACTGGAAAGACTAGACCATGTCAAGCAGACGAATGATAACGGAACCAAAGTGCAGTACGATGGGTATCCATGTGCAGGAGAGGTTATAACTTCAATCTACCTCCGTGGGGTTGCCAGTGAGAGTTTGAATTGGTGGTTGGTGCCACCTGAAGGACAGGTGTGTGTGTGTGTGTGTGTGTGTGTGTGTGTGTGTGTGTGTGTGTGTGTGTGTGTGTGTGTGTGTGTGTGTGTGTGTGTGTGTGTGTGTGTGTGTGTGTGTGTGTGTGTGTGTGTGTGTGTGTGTGTGTGTGTGTGTGTGTGTGTGTGTGTGTGTGTGTGTGTGTGTGTGTGTGTGTGTGTGTGTGTGTGTGTGTGTGTGTGTGTGGTTAGTAGTTTACATCCTATTTTATTAATGCATGTACACATAGTTAATAAATCCCCCCCCCCCCCCCCCCCCCCCCCCCCCCCCCCAATCCCCCCCCCCCCCCCACCCCCCCCCCCCTTTTCCCCCCCCCCCCCCCCCCCACCACCGACCCCCCCCCCCCCCCCCCCCCCGTCAGAGCCTTCCCTTTTTATGCTGTATCCACGGCCCATTTATGGCTTTTTATGCTGCTGTGGGGATTCAGGACTACAGTGATTGATTAATTAAAAAGCACAAAAAAGGAAATGTTTTAAAATCTTAAAAAAAAAAAAAAAAAAAAGCCCTTTGACTACTGCTTGGTATGCATCTCTGGAAGACGCTTCAATTGGTAATATTTATCCAGGCTGCTCCTGTGCAGATGAGCCGGTTTCAGTATTCGGTGCATTCCACAGACCTGAGCCGAGCAACCGAGAAAGCTGAAATCAATGCGCTATCGAACAGCTGTATGTACAGAGCCCTGGTGTCTGCTCTCTGAGCACAGGGCTGCCTGGATACAGGAGGGAATTTTCAAATATTTAAACACTCCGCACTCTTACTGGGTCAAGCACCGTTTTTTTCAAAACTCTGGTAATTTGAAGAAAGCTCAACGGACCAAATATATTTGCAAGAAATGGCAGGGATGTGTCTCCTTCTCCTTACATGTGTACGGTTGGGATTAGGACATTTTTTTTTAGAATGTTTGGAGATGCCTGTTGACAGGAGTTCATTTGTGCGGGATCGCACTGGATCCCAGATCTAGTACCTTTGTTTTGTTGCAAAAAAAGAACTCTGCATTGTGTACAGTGCAAAAAATGCTTTTGTGTGATCACACTTAGATTTTTAGTTCTAGAGAGAGGGTTTATATACGTGCAGTACCAGTTTAGTGTTGCCAGCAGTGTTGAAGATTCTCGTTTGCTCATGTACTTGTTTTCTCTCTCTTTATTTTATTTATTTTAGTGACACGAGCGGATCACTGCAGGCCAATGGAACTCACAAAATGCAGAGTGAAAGCAGCTCCTTGGAAGCAGCAGAAGGTAAGAGCTTGTGTTGCAGTTCGATTTTTATTCTCTGCATCTTCTGGGACCACGAGGGGGATAAAAGGCTTAACTTGTAGAATTTAAAGTTTGATTGAAATGATTTGACTTTGAGGCTCTTGTATGGTAATGCATGTATGAAATGTCTTGTTTGTACATCCAATGAGGGCAGATTGCATTCCAGGTTATTGTCAGCAGAGATACTGCCCTCCTTCTCTGTTAAATTCTATTGTGCTGAATGTCTTCAGAACCCTTTCGTCTGATCGGTGAATCGATGTAAGCGATTTAGTCGCACAGAGGGTAGGCTTCGAAAGTCACATGCCTATCACTGGGCCAAAAGCTGAGGGAACACGAAGCCACCTTGTGCCTTAGAACTAGGTTTCAGGCCACTGCATGGCACATCAGTGGAGGCTTTGGGTTTGATACAGCAATGTTTCCTCAAACTAGGTCTCCCAGTCTCTTGGAACCAGGTTTCAAGCCACTGTTCCTGAAAAGTGAATTGGTGTTCCCTCAGCTGAAGACTCCACTTCCCCAACTCGTCTTCATGCCCTTCCCGGCTCCTGAAGGCTGGCCTTGCCCTGCCTCCCGCTGTGAGACGGTGTACTCGCTTGAGTCTCATCACAGCAGTAGATGGCTTTGTTGGCTCAGAAGCGATTCTTTTGATTAAAACTTCCATCTGTCTGAGGCGCTGCCACCCTCTCGATCGTGTTTTTTATTTTTTTTCCACCTGGATTTAATCAGCCTGCATCCTCTCTCACGCGCTGTGTTTTAATTAGGAGATATAAATCACCCTGGGGTGCCTCAGTAACTCAAACGGCTACAAAGCAGTATCCATAGCAACCCTGTCGGTAATTCACGAGAACAGAGATTTTATTAAACAAACAAAATACATTACATGGACTGGGGGGGTGGGGGTGCAAGTATGTTTAAATCTAATTTTATAATTTCTGCATGTCTAACTGATTGCATCACATCCAAAGGGAAAATCTAATTATTTGGAAGGAGTTGCAGTGTAGATCTGCTTGCTCCCACATTACTGATGGCTCTGTGCTTGCAGGGAGAAGGGCGGTGAGGAAGGTAATGGGGAAACACCCTTCAAACAGACTGCAGTGTGTGTCTATAGTCCTCTCTGTCCAAATTGGCTATTCTAAAATATATATATATAGATATATATATATATATATATATATATATATATATATATATATATATATATATATATATATATATATATATATATATATATATATTTCATGCATAAAAGGGATAAACAATGGCATTAAAGTGGCAATGTGTTTTTTTTATTTTTTTTATAATTTTGTATTTAAATACACTGTATGCAGCTTGCATGTGAGTGTGCGGCTCAGTGTCCCTTAAGTGAGCAATACAAGTCAGTGTACAGTTCATCTGCGCCACTTCCTTTTCTACTGTTTAATTGTTAAAGAAAGGAAGGTTGCATTTCCTTTGTGCTGAATGCTTTCCTGGTGTATGTGTGAGCACAGCCTGATCGGGTGGGGTGTAGGGGGGGGGGGGGGGGGGGTGAGAGATGGGCCTTTTGAAAAGGGCAACAGGTGCAGGTTAACTCGTAAAGAACCAAAGCGCTCTGCAGTGTGCTGAGACATGGGAAGGTCGCGTTCTCTGGCGAGGTTTGCCCTGTCCTCTCGTAGCGCTGTTCACTGTCATTGCAGCATGACTCTGACACGACTGTGGTCTGCTGTCTGAGCGTTCTTTCTTTTGAACTCCTATTTTTTGAAAGGAGAAACAAATCATGTTACAAAATGAGAAACCAGTGGTTTTAATTCTGTAAAATGAACAGATGTTTTTCTTGCTGTGCTTTTTTAAGCTTGTGTATTGAAGGACTTGCATGCCTATTTTTTTTGCCCATCCTTCCTGTCTCTCCACACAGGGGTTTTTGAAGAGATCCAGGCTGCACTGTCCTCGCCGGCTCTCGACTCTCCCAACAGCAGTGCTGACATCACCCTCGACTCCACGGCAGACATCACAGTGGAGGACGTCAAAGACTTCCTAGTGTGAGGAACTCGATGCTGCTTTTAAACCACAGCTCCTGTATGCTTTTGTGAGTTCAGGGATGGAAATAAGACTCCTGTTGCACAGCAGCTTCACCCATTCCGGGTTTTGCTTGGTCACTATGTATAGGGAACAGGTTCAGGTGTCTCACCTCGTAACCAAGCCAGGAGTGGGTCAAACTGCTATGCAGCGGGAGTGTTATTTGCATCTCTGGACAGGAGAGCAATTAACTTGATAGGAGCTGTGAGGGGAAATTTCAAGCAAAAGTTATCCGCTTTTCACCCTCATTTCCTGTTTTGGTAGATGCATTTGAAAGATGCATGAGGGGGAGGGGGGAGAGAGGAATGGGCCTGGGAGGCCAGAGACTGGTCTCCTCTCGCTGATTTCATTACGCGGATGAAGACATGTTTTAGTGTGGTGTTGGGTTTTTTTTTTTTGGCCTCCTGAGAACTGAAAGCAATTTGTTTGAACATGTAAAAAAAAAAAAAAAAAAAAAATGCTTTCCCTCTGAAGTGGTCTGCTCTTTCAACAGGCTTTTTAACTACTAGAAAGTGATTTTAGTTGTATGGCTTAATGCTGTAAAACTAGCATGTGTTCTGTTGTATAGCTGTGTCTTCACTTCAGATCTAGGCAGAAGTGCCAGCCTTATTACACAAGGTGCGACGCCCCATCACCAAAACAGAATTGGAATTGTGTTCCTTATTGTTTCGTGATCCCGCAGGGCTGTTCTGCTCTGTCTCATTGCCTTGTAGGTTCCAGAATGCATGGCAGTTCTCTTTTGATTTACATTCAGCAGCAAAAGAAAGCTTGCTGTTGTCATTAAGATGAAACCTAGGTCAGCAAAGCTGGAACCAGGGAAGAGTAGATAATTTCAGTAGGCCTGTGTTTGTGACAGCCTTTGCACAGAATGTAGCATTTTGGTTTTTGGGGAGGGGGCTCCCTTTCCCATTGTAGGATGACTGCTAATGAAGTCTGTCCTCTTCATTATTGCACTGTCAGAGATGTTTCTTACAAGTTTATGCCTTGTGGACCGTGCCGTCCCAATTTTCCAATATTTGAATTCCTAAATGCATTGTTCATCAAACTGTTCATAATCTGCTCTTGCTTGTGCTGTTACAAGTTTGCTGCTGATGTGATCCAAACTGTCAGAAGAAAGCTAGAGGCTTTGTATTCTCCTTCACAAAGACACTAGTATATATTTCAAGTGTTCTGAGTAAAATTGAGCAGTTATTTTAAAAGGTTTGTGATGTCAGGTGGAAAGTGTTGACAGCTCTAGTGCTCCCACCCCCTCTCCCCAGCCCAGATCTCTGTCATGAGGGAGAGCAGCCCTAAACCTGTGTGTGTGACTCCGGGACTGAGGAAAGGGTGCGTTTTTGAGAAACAAAACCTGCATCAGCACTTTCTGAAATACTCCCAGTTCGGCTGCTCATGTAACTGCAGCGCACACACGTTTTAAACTTTCTTCCCAGCTGGAGTCAGCAGTGACCAGTTTTTGGCTTCCTTTTTCAGGTCCGCAGAAGAAGCCGAGAAAAACCTGAAGAATATGTCCGAGGAAGAACCCCGATCGCCAGGAATCCTGATAAACTAAGGTGAATTCCAGTCCCGCTTAATTCCATTCAGTGGGGTGAATTATCCATTTACCCTTTTTTATACAGTACCTATCGTTACAAAAATGAACACTGTTGCTGTTTTTAGTACACCTTATCTATAGCAGTCAGTTTTATAAATCCATTGTTTGTTTAGAGGTTATAAGAGCAGGAAACATTTTGAAAGCATGTCGTCAAGTGCATGCTTTTGAGGTTGTGATACTCAATAGCCCTGTGATTTACACAGAAGTATTTTTCATCTCTGCACTGTCTGCTGCCTGTTGGAGAAATCCACCTGGCTTATCGCACTTCTCACCTGCATGATCCAGTCTGGATTTTATCATCCAGGTTCTGTTTATTTACTTGTATATTCAGCACGAAATAGAAATCCGGCATTAATCACCTTCATTACCAGGGTTCTCTTCAATGAACCAATATTTCAGCCCTGTGATGAGGAAGCACAGAGAAGTGTGCGAGAGAGATCAGACAGACCTCTGATTCTCCAGGGAAAGGAGATGCTGGGAGCTCCATGAATGCAGGCATTAAGACTTTTGTTCCAAGTTTGTGTTGTACAGGAAGATGCCCACTGGAGTGGATATTTTTAATGAATTAAGCTCTTGATGAGCGGATTTGGCAGGGAGTGCAAAAAATTTAAATGCAGTTGTCCAGTGAACCTTTACTGATTGGCACCCTCATCCAGGACCAATGCCAGCCTCACCCGGGCGCAGAAATGGTTGTTTGTTTTGGTTTGTGTTTTAGGCTCTTTTCATAGGTGGAGCTGTGTCTGTATAGTTGGAATACAAATCTCTAACATTCCGTAACACAGATTTTGTCTGTCTGCTTAATGTTTTTTGATGTCCTGGTTTTTACGATGCTTAAGAGGGGCAGGAGAACTAGCTGTTATTGAATTAAAGGGACCCTGGGAAAATGTAAGGAACTGGATTACATCAGTAACTGTGCTTTAGGTGCAGAGTAACTTGATTTCAATAAAGGGTTTGGTTTTTGTTTGTGGTGGCAGGGCATTGATCACCCCTCTGGTAACTGTATGTACCCACGCCAGGGGTGTTTCAATGTCCCAGACCCCCTCTTACTCCTCTCTCCTTTCCTTCCTGTTTGTGTTGTAATCGAAGCCTGCAGGTCGACAGTCGACACGAGACACCCTTACCCAAATTCGTTAGCAGGGGGGGGGGGGGGGGAGTTTAATATACAGTGCTTATTTCTCAGTGCTTCTTCCTTAAGATAACTAGCAACAGTCCCCTCCAGAATCACACAACGTTGCATCTGACAGTTTCATTCTGATGTACCATGCTTGTATACATGATGTCATCCGCAGTCATTACCACAGATTTCAACAAAATGGTTTTGGTGCTTTGCTTTCCTTGGAAAATATGTTATTAATACCCTTTATAATATTTGTCTGCATGCAGTAATTGCTGGAAAGGGGTCATACAAGTTTGTGTTTTGTTATTTTAGGGCTAGGGGGACACACATTGTTTGCAACACAGCGTGTTTAATTCAGGCAGCTTTCTGCTCCCATAATGACTGAAAGGTCCCTTGCATTAGCGCTCGCACTGAGATGGTACAGTTCCAGGGGAGGACCATGTCTTGCAGAGAGTACAGTTCATACATGAAGAGCTGTGTGCAGTCTGCAACTGGGTTATCGAAGCTGTCGCTTCCTGGAGACCTTGCAAGTGACCTACTGGAGGCAGTGAAGGGGAAACAAACCTGTCTGTGTTGTGGTGTCCTGTGAGAATGCCTTCCACTTACAGGAGGTTACAGCATACTGAGTGATATGTGCTTTAGAAACTGCAGTACTGTAGTGTAAATTACATTTTCCATTGCATAGGCTGCCTTTTCACATACTGATCTTGCATGACGTGAGCCTAAAGCAAACTCATGTAAAATCTCACCATCCCAGTGATGGAAATAAGACTCCAATTACATAATTGTTTAAGCAGTCCAGGTTAACATGGTGTAACGTGTTTTTTAGCATCATGACGGTAATTCACGCAGTAATCCAGCAATTTGCAGTTAGAAGCTTCTCCGGTGTTTCAAAAAACGTTAATACAACAAATATATATATATATATATATATATATATATATATATATATATATATATATATATATATATATATATATATATATATATATATATATATATATATATATAATGTGTGTGTGTGTGTGTGTGTGTGTGTGTGTATATATATATATATATATATATGTATATATATATATATAGATATATATTATATATATATATCTATATATATATATACATATATATACATATACTTGCCCCCTTGTGGCAGCTTTGCAAATGACAACTATGGCAGTGAAAACCTGTTTTTTTTTTCGACGAACAATTCTTGTCCAGTTGAAAACAAGAATACACAACTTCCTATGTGTTTGTTTTCTTAATAGTTTTGATTGTAAGCATACAAGTAAGAGGGTGATTTTAACCTCAATGTTATAAGAATTTAAGAAGAATTTAAGTATCTGTGATTTAGTCATTGGGTACAATGTGCAGAAAGTACATGGTATGGTGCTTTTGTAATTGCATTTTAAGTGCTTCATGTATTTTGTGTTAATAGTAATTCATGTGCAACAAGCATTTGTAAGTAGAGTCCAAGTCTGTGCACTTGATGCTTTAATTTGATTATGGCATCAAGCCATCGCCACTGTCCTGTCTCATCACAACTGTCCTGTTCCATCTTTCAGGTTGAGAAAGCATGGGGGACGACCTGCAGGCGCACACACCCCCTCTGAAAGACTGTTCTCCTGACTGGCCCAAGAGCTCTTATCCCCAGGGATTCCCGTAAACTATTTGGGCCTGAGCTTAATCTCTGTGCCAAAAGATGGTGGCTGCCATTTTCCAGACCCTATCTTTTTTAAATTTTATTTTTGTACATAAAGCTCCTCTCTCCCTCCCTGCGTTCCTCTCTCTCTCTCTGAAAGGCTCCCACCCCTCATCATCACCAATGTGAACATATGCATTCAGCGGACCTGTCTGATACAAGAGAAGCAGCGTGCTGCTGTGCGTTTTCATTTGGGTTGGGTCCCTTTTCCAATACTAACTGGACACGTGGTGCTTGTAGGAAGATCCCACTCTCTCTTTTTTTTTTTTTTTTTTTTTTGTTTTTAGATCTCACGTTTTGGAGCATGGAGGCTTTCGGGGAATAGGTTCAGTGCTTAATCACTTTAGGTTGAGATTCCCAGTATTGGAAATCTGTGGCTTTTCTTCTTTTTTTTTTTTTTTTTTTCAGCATAAGAGGGACCAGTAAATTTTTTATTTTTTTTGGATAATTCTTGGCATTGCAGTATTACTGGAGGATTTATTTTTTAAATAACTTACTCTATCAAGAGTTAAGCTGAAGTGTTTTTTTTTTTTTTTTTGCTTTTTTGACTCAAACCCCCCCCCCCCCAAAGGTATGTACTACATTTCTTGGCTCCTGGTCTGTGTGTTTGGTATCCAAGTACTGTATAAGGCCTTCTAAAATGAAGTATGAACCAGCATTGTGGCCACACCATCACAGTGGAAAATGGCTGTATACATTGACTGATATTTTAAATTTTACAAAAACGTGAATTGCATCTTGGGAATATCTACAAGGGAACCATTCTGTAGCCTGTGTTAAGTAGATGGAGAGAGTCACTTTTAGAGATCTCACTTTTGACTGATCAACTGTAATGTCAGTGTGCTTTCACTCACAGTATTAACACAACAGGAGTTTTGTTTTTGTGTGTTTTGTTAAAGGTACTGGTAGATGGATCACTTAAATCAGTTGCATCCTTTTTGTTTCAGGGAAGAGAAGTTTTAATGTCCTCTGAGCCTTCAGTCTACATATGGAGTTGATTATCAGACTTTTTATAGACACTTTTTATAAAGGGATCCTGCAACTAGTTTGGTTTTCAATGTCTTTCTGCATGAATTTCTTGTCTTTCCTAAGTTTAAAAAAAAAAAACTTAGGAAACCATTTTGACTAGTCTGTTTTTAAGAATAACTCCCAAGGGACAGTACAGGCATCGTTTAGTTAAGCTGGTAAGTTTGTCATAATGAATGTTTAAAGGGTCAGTCCTCTGCATTTAAGTACAGGTTTGACTTAAACCATCTGGTACAAAACAGCAGTGTTCCTGGCTAGGAAATGTCAGTTTTCAGGTAGGCTAATTTGCAGTTGAAAATGCACAAACAACTTTTCACTGTTTTTACTGTGTAAAATATTTCCTTTACAAAAGAAAAAAAACATAACTTTTTTTTTTTTTTTTCTGATGTTGGACCTACTTCACGTTTTTAAAGGGACCCCTCTGGTATTTTGTTTTGTGTGTACAATGTTCCTTTTATTAAATAAGATTTTTTTTTTTTTTTTTTTTTTAACTATAAATTGTATATTGTTTGCGCTGGCACCTACCCTGTGAAATGTTTTGTGTTTCCGTAAATTGTTTCTCTTTTTTTCAAGTAGAATGAACCTGTTGCCTTGAGTTAGCATTGTCTAGTAACTGAAAATATTGGTTTTAATGTTAATAAAGCATTTACTGCCTCCTAATTTGCTGTTTGACCTAATCCTTATGGGTCACTCCCTGTATTTCTCCAAGTTCTTTAAGGAATGATTTCCCATGAATAAAATACAAGTTTAATGAAACCATTGATTAATCTACAAGTTTCATGTCAAACTTGATTTTATACATGAAAACAAATAACTTGGTGAATAGAGGTGAATATCTAGAAATGAAAATGCAGTAGCAGTCTAGTAAAAACAAATTATGACAGTTTAGCTCTTAATGTGCTTTGTATGGTACAGTGGTTTGTTATATGGTACTTCATTACATTGATTTGGCAAGTATCTATGGTTTACAAAAAGTACTAACAGAGATTGCATCTGGATTTTTCACACTAAATGCTACAGCTGCTATATATACATAATATTAAACTAACTTTCTAAGGGTTACATGGTCTATTGCATTGATAAGACACCTGTTTTATAATGACTTACTCCTTGTATTACTGAATAAAGATATACTGACCAAGTAAGATTTCTGTAGTAGAAATCATTTTTTTTTACAGTGGTACCTAGATAACGGTCTTTTTGAAAAATCTCTTATTTTACATGGCACCATAGACAGTGGGGAAAAAAGTTATTTTAATAAAAGAACAAAAAAAACAATTTGATGTGCAATTTTATTGAAATACAAAATGCATAAATAGATATACTTTCTTCATCTCCCATAATATTGCAGAATAGGCAAGTGCAAACAAGCTGATGCCGCAATAGGAAAACAAACATTTCCCATACCTCAAATCAAAAATCAAGTTTTGCATGTTTCATTTTGAACAGCATTCAACATGAGAGGGTGCCTTGACCAGCACAAAATCCTTCCCAAGGAAAACAGTTAAAATAAAACCAGAATATACAAATGTAGTACAACCTCAGGATTACATTGCTCATTTTAATACGCAGTAGCTTACCATGCTATACCATCTGCAGAGTTCATACATATCAATATCTCAGCCACTGTTACAGGTTCAGATAGATTCTTTGCTAATTTAACTGCACAGGGAACTGCCCATCTACAAGTCATTCTATAAACTGCCATAGCAATCACTTACTAAACTTTGATTTACTGTATGAAGCATCAGTATTAAATTATTCCTGGTTTAGAAAGGAAGTGTTTAGAAACAGCTGTAATTTCAGTTTATTTAAATGTGAAGACAATAGGTGTAAGAACCTTTTACTGAATTATCAAGACTCTTCTCTATAAATACATGGTCTTATTTGACTTTGCAGCAGCTACAGCAATCCCTGTATCAAAGAAGAAATCAATACCAGCTCTTTCAGTAGTTGTACTTTTTAAAAATGTGCTTACCGCCTGTAAGAAAGCAAAACCAAACAGGACTAGTGGTGATGAGTATACACACAAATCAGGACAGCTACCCAGTCAAATATACTGCCCACCACTGGCAACTGGTATTAAAGAATAAAATAATTAAACCAACTGAACTTCTGTAACCCAATACCATTGATGAACTGCACGCTGATGTGGTCAAACTGGCAAGAGCTTGACCACAATTCTGGAAAGTTGGCACAGTATACAGAAGCATGTTTTAGGAATGGTTTTATACAATACTGGACTAAAAAAAGAGGGTAGAACCACTTCTAATTATGTTGTACTTTTCTATTCTGCAGTTAGCTTTCAAATATTTTGCTAAAATGACAACCAAAAAAAAAAGCACCTCGGAACGTCAGTTGTTGAGTTAACAGGTTGCTTATGTACATCAAGTTCTGCTTACACCTAATGCACTTCTTACTGATCTCCAAGGGAAGCTTTTGCTGTTGCAATTTGATTAAAAGGACATATGATGAGCAGAACAAAATGCAGCTTCTTTGAACACAAGATTTTAATCTTTCACAAACTGCATTTAAAAAATAATAAAAAAAAAAAAAAAAAAAAGACCCACTCATTTACTGGGTCTTAATATACAGTACAACATTTTTAAATACATCTGGAAACTCTGGTGCAAGTGGATTGCTGTAATGCATAGGATAGATATACTGCAGTCTACATATATTATACACAGAGGCAATGGTGTCATTTATCCTGTTAACAACAAGGGCTTAAAAAGAAAGATTGGACAGGACATACTTTAACAAAATGTAAAAACAAACAAACAGTCTCCCCAAATCTAGTGGTGCATTATTTCATTTCCTCTGCACACAATACCCCATTACATATTTTACATTTAAAAACAGAACAGGAGAGAAGGTATCAAGTTAGATGGATGCAAAATATAAAAGGTGTTCTTCTGAAGCATAGGTGAATTTAGTTTAGCTTCAAAGTATTCAAAATTGGCCAAAATACATTCTTTCGTGTAATTAAATTAAACCTTATCCTCATTTCCAGCATTTCAGGCTGCAAGGCCATCTAAAGTACTTCATGTTTAAAGTGTATTTTATTTTCACACCTAGCAAAATGCCAATATCTGAGACTTTGTAGTTTTGTGATGCTGCACTGTCTATACAGTAAAAAAGACAAACCAGTTCACTGCTACATGGATGCAATGTATTAAAATGTATCGGGAATGTCCAATCAAACCTGGTAAAGCAGAGAGAACCGCTCCAACACACAGCATCCCTGCAAACTACTTTAAAGCTCTTATGCAGGGGGTTTCCTGAAGACACTCCAGGCATGGAAGCAGCGGGTGAAATGGTGCGGCTCATTCCCCTTGCGCACCAGCCTCAGCTTCCTGGGGTGCTCAGATTCCTTGGATCGCAGGTGCTGGATGTAAACCTGCAGGGAGAGCGAGTGAGCGGTGCAGCGCGAGTACAGAATCACTCCCCGTCTAAAAATCGGGTTTGATACATTACAGAAAAACAAAAAACAGCAAAGATCCACACTGCTTTCAATCCTGGCAAGCCTTGTCTTAGATATATACCAACACATGCCGTCAGATATCACGTTGACCCTCGCTGGACTCCGATCCCAGTTAGTGTATAAAATGTACGTGAAGAATTTCTATCCTGTTGACATGTATAATCAATAAAGGAGTTCATTTTTTAAATTATGCAACTTATTCGACAAAAATAATTTAGGACTGAAAGGGTTAAGAAACTAGAGAACACACAAAATCTCTACCCAGACACACGTGTTTTTGTTTTACGCTTACCTGACAAGCTTTCAAACTCAATTTAATCTCCACTTGACTGGTCTGAGTTCCTACCCACATGTAAACCTTAAAATGAAAAAAACAAAATCCAAAAATCACCCTCTGGTTCACAAAAGGTATTTCTATGCCAAGGACTGGTAAAGCATTTCCTAACCTGACAGCTATGGGGGAAAAAAAAATAAATCATGATCACTTTTCTAGTTAAGGACTCGCCTCTTTCCCATTGTCTAAAAGCATGATGTCATCATCAGCGAGGTCATCCTGACAGAAATCAGAACACTTCTCAGATACAGAGAAATATCCCTTCTCATTGGAACACCTGAGCAAAACAGACAATGGTTAGGAACCACAGATAACAGCTACATAAAAACACATGGCAATACAAATGCCATCAATTCTCAAACAGAACAGAATGCATGTACATTCACTTGGTATCCCAATCTCACGAAAACAGGACGCTTCCAAAAACACAACCTTTTGGAACATGCAGAATCGAAGAGGCTTGGGATTATTACTGGACATCGTTCAGCTAGATGAAATCCTACCTGAAAAGCCTTGCGTATTTCATGTAGTCTGCATCCTCATCGTAAGGTTTCTGTGCTCCCATGCCGACCCAGAAGAAATTCTCAGGCTCCTCTCCTTCATTTATCACCTACAGGGATTAGACAAGAAATATTAGCATGTTGCATTGGGGATTGTTTTATAAAATGACATTTATTTAAAATCCTCATGTTGATGGAAGTCAATTTTAAACCAAAAAAAAGTTCAACTGCTGTGCACATGAAGGGGTTAAAATACGTTTTACAAAAAAGGTACACAAACTGATCAAGTACTGTCCGAAACACCCTTATATATTTGATAATAAAATCAATGTGTTCATTTAAAACCTTCACTTCTTATGTTCTCAGTTCAGACTCGTTTTAAAACACCTGTTTTGAGCTGGATTGCCCTGTACCTGTTTGCTGTAAGTGTCATCGAACATGCTGTTCATGATGTCTTCAGCAAGCTTAGCCTCCTCTGGATCAGCAGCCCTGCCCACCCAGGTGTACACTATACCTTGATTGTCTGTACTCTCAAATGGCACCTGAATACAATAAAAAGCAAAAATGTGAATGAATCAAATCTTTGACTGGCTGAAGTTTGAGAAGGAGAGACAAGATTCATAGGTCACTATACTGGCTGTGCAATTAACTGTCTATCTGTAGAAAATTACCAGCAGATACTTTCACAATAAGTGTTGCAGCTTGTACACAACGGGGCTATTTTCAAAACCTGATGCAATTACTGAAATCACTTAACTAAAGACCCAGAAGTGTCATTCAATCAACTCAAAAATAACACCTATGAAACATCCTTCATTAGGCATATTAGTACACCCCAAGAGAGAGGATTGCACAAACTGACAGATATAAATAATCATGTGGCTCAGTTATAGCAAGGCTATAGTTAAAATACATATATTTGTATAACCTTTTACATCTAAACAGTTTGTCTTCATAAGAACTACCTGAAACTGCGTGATACTGAAGCATTTAGAACCAGGTTGGAGTGGATCAACAATCCTATTCACAACACAGCACCAGCTCCCAGCCACCCGTGGGGGGGTGAGGGGGGTGAGGGGGTCGATTTGTATCACAACACTCTGCTCTCCAGAAAAGGGAAGCAAGGAAAATCATGAACAGCTGGGTGCATTCTTGTGGTTTACTACAGACATGAGTTGACAATTCTCAGCGACATGAAGCTATGCAAGCAAAATTATATATTTATATATAAAATATTAACATAGACACGAAAACATCTGAAAAGCCATTAGTTTAGACAGATCTCGGAGACCCAATTCAAAACCTTTCTATTAACAGACCATAGAAACTACTACTCTATTCAAACTCGGCCATTTTATATTTTTCCGTAGTCGTTGATAGGCTGTGTGGTTTATTCATAAATGAGGATTTTTGTACTTTAATGTCTTGATGAGGATACCGTTAAGTGTCTGGAAATAAATATATACATAAAAAGCACACACATAAAACAGACTAGCTAATAAAAGATTTACCTTTAAGATGAAGCAGTACTCCGAATTCAGGAAGCTGGAATCTGTACTGATCTGGATACACCTACAAATTGTACGAAATGATACAAATATACAGAGTTGAAAACACACACACTATATATGGTTTTAAAAAAAAAAAACACTAACACACACACCACACAGTAAAACCAGAAACAATTCTTGCTAGATTCAAATTCCTTTTTTGCCTTCCAGCAAAACCGATGTGAAATGGTCCCGACCCCTAGCGCCCCTCACCTGGTGCAGAGCGCGCTTCCATTCGTCCGGATGTGGTACAGGCTGGGCTGCACACTGTCTTCCCTCTGCTTTCTCTTTCCTTTGTGAATGATGACCTTTCTCTTGAAATGAGAGAGGAACTTCAGGTTTTCTTGCTGCTGGGTCATTCGTACAACCTGCGTATTAAAACATGACATTTCTATTAAAAAAAAAAACATTGTGCGATAGGTTGCTTCGACTTGTTTCTTCAGAACAATAAATTTAAGATGATACCGGCATCGTTAACTAGAAATACAGTAATTTGATCTGCCACAACTACAGAAAGATCCCAGTTTAATTTGAGGAAAATGCTTTTAATGCAACGTCAACACTACACACTGGTCATTTCCAAATGCAAAAGCCTACCTTACTAGGATTACTTTAAAATTTGGCTTTTGACAAATTAAAAAGCATGCACGGGACTCTTCAGCGAAATTTTGTCAAGCCAAAGAATGCAAAATGAAATTATCAAAAAGGGTACACATTTGTGGAGTATACAAGAGAACAAGACTTTTTTTTTTTTTTTTTTTTTTTTAAAAACTCTTACCCCTACAATGCATATTAAAACACAACTTGGGTCACTACAGTTGAGGAATCTTTGTACTTGCTCTGTATAACAATACAGCCAATATAATATTCCTCTTACTTTCCTTTCGTCACTGCAAAACATAAACCTTATACAGTATTAACATACAGCAATAAGGACAAAGTGTTTAAAATAAATAAATAAATAAATAGAAAAGGTGTAGCTTCACCTCCAGCTTTCCAGGAAAGAGGCTCTCGAATTTCTTCTGCAAACTGAAGGTGAAAGTGAGCCAGCCCATGTTGGAAGCCTCCCGGCCCTGCCAGAAATACACCACGCACTGGAAATCCTCTTCCTGCTGCCGGTCTTCATCATCCCCGCCCCTCTTCTCAGCCTTCTCCTTCTCATCATCCTCATACTCCACCGGCACCCAGTATCTGCACACACAAAAGCCACTTAGAAAAGGGGCAATCACCCAGCTGTGAAATCATTAACACCAAGTCCCTTGAGCTGTACATCATTTAGTTTTCCAAGACTTTATATTCACTTTGGCTAAATCCACCATCAAATGCAGAGCTTGCATTTATAAAAATGGTAAAGAATGCAGTTACTACCCCCTCTAGTGCAAATCTACATGCATTTGTTTAAAGAGCTCCTTTTTGAGGTCACCTGCAGAGGAAGACGTAACAGTCCTGAGTGTGGAAGTGGCCGAACTCTTCTTCGGGCAGGCGAGCAAATTTCTTCCCTTCCAGAACAAAACCTTCCATTCCATCCAGGTCCTCATTCCACTCTTCCATCAGCGGCTCTGCCTGAGAATTCAAGGACAGCACATGGAAGACACAAACAAGCACAAGCACATTTGTACATACAATATGTGTGTGTATAGAACACAACCAGTCTAAGCATTCAGCTGGGTTGCATTATCCAATACTCTACCTCCGTCAGAGGCATGGCTGGCTGCCGAGGGAGGAATAAGGCAGTCAAGTCTGCTTTCATCTGATCTTTCTTCTCTGCGTCCTTCTTAACCTTCCCTGACAAACCCTCCTTCTGCAGCACCTTCTCTGCGTTCCTGGTGTAATCCACCTTCAGCACGTCATCCCAGTTCTTAAACTTGGATTTAAACACCTGGGGGGGGGGGGAGAAGGAGTGACCAAGGTCATTGGGATTGTCAGCTACAGCAAATTCCATCCAGGTTGGGCTCGGCTCGCCCCCACCCCCCATACCCCGTACCCCAGTATCACAAAGTGATAATCAAATCAGGAGGACTCCAATCAATTCGGGGGCAAGTACATTTTGACTATCTTCAAAGAATGTTTAGCACTATTGATCTCTTGCTCTGGCTACACACTGCAATACAATATAAAACACTCATGCATGCATGCATGCTGGTCTCGTTCTGTTTTTGTGTAGTTGGTGCCCGGATGCTGTACCTGAAACTCTGTTCCCTCCAGGTTGCGAGTGACCATGGCATGCTTGGGCCGGTGCAACATGCTGCACAGCTCCTGCCCCAGCTTCAGAGCAGCTGCCCGGACCAGCCTGGGGGACTTGCTTCCGATCCAGATGAACACGTCTGACCAGCAGTCCAGAATATACACCGACTTAGTGTCCAGGAGAGTCTGCAGCTAAACAACGTAAAACAAGAATATCGGCTTTATTGAAATTCCTTTCTAGATTACAGTGGCAGGCATTAATATCGCCTTGCATTTTAAATCAGCCCATTGATATATATTTGTGTTTCAACTAAACATCAAAATGTTACAATTCTACTGCACTGCATGCTTCTGCAATTTATTTTTATTTATTTTTCAAAGTTCAGCAATACACTGACAAAGTCCTTGAGGCAAAGGTTTTTCTGGATTGGCTTTTAGGAATGGAAGTGTTGATTTTCCAGCAGGACAATGCAAAAAAATCACACCACTGCTAGGATTACAATTGCACGACTTCAAGAAAACAATGTTGAGGGCTTGCCGTGGCCAGCGTTTTCTCCTGACCCGAATCCAATTCAACATCTGTGGTATCAGTGGGGCCATCCACAGGAGACAACCATGACCAGCTAACCTCTGCCAGCTTGCTGCAGCTGCACAGGAAGAGTGGAAGAACATCCCACAGCAGTCTATCTGGTCTATAGCTGACCAGGTCTATGCGTCAACGCTACCAGGACTGTGTGAATGATCAGGGGAGGTCATACCCGATACTAAATTTGTAATGTTTTCATTTTCACAGTGTGCCACATTTCATATGGAAAACTTATGATTCTTTGATTGGCACTTTTGTTCATATTTGTGATTGTTTGATAGCCATGTTTAAAATATTTGATTAAATCCTTTAGACCTGGAGGTGGTGCATTTCTAATGAATATTATATAATCTATCTATCTATAGAAATCATCACACACAGGCTCTTATGCTGCAATATTTAAAAAAAAGATATATAATTCCTGCCAAGCACATGTTTACAGCATTGCATGATTTCTGGTAAAACATGCCTACCATAACCCTAATTGATATTAACAGTAGGACTTATCACAGTACCAGTCTCATCTCTGGTAGAAGGTCAATCTTTGGCCTCTTCTTGTGTTCCACAGACAGCTTGTAATTAATCTGAGGGAGCTCCAGGTAGCCAAGACCAAGTCCAACCTAGAAGAAAAAAATAATTATGCATCAGGAATGAGGGTAATCAAAACAGACAGCCAGACAGATAGGATGCAGTTTTAGACAGCCATCTGCAAATGTTCCAATTTCATCCTATATTGGGTTCATAGTTCTGTGACGGGAGTGCTGCGTGCTCCAGCTCTCAAAGCTGTCACTGTGAATCCCCATTAACTACATCATGTGCACTCAGCAAGGCTCCAGCCTTTTCATACACGGCAGGGTGTCTACTACCAATTACTGCACAGACACAAAGCTCTTGAGCCAACAAGGGGCCGGGAGGAGGGATATCCTGTGCAAATCTTGACCCAAAGGTTGTTTTAGCCTTGACTTATTTTTTTCAGCTCCTCATTAAAAAGTTACTTCTATGTTATTCAGAGAGGGGAGCCTCAAAGCCAGTGTGATGCACACTAACTGTTCATGTGTGAGGCGGAACACTTGCCTTGTACAGTTTAGGTCGGACGGGTGTGAAGTCATCAGGTACGTGCTTCTTGATTTCCTCCGGCTGTCCTCCCAAGAGCTCCCAGAACTCCGGGGTCTCCTGGTTCTGAACCAGCACCGTGATCTCAGACTTCCCCTTCCGCTCATTCTTACTGATCTTCTCAGCAAACAGCCTGATCAAAAAAAAAAAAAAACGCATCAAGCATGAAAATGACACAGCAGTTCTCGTGCTAATTAGTTGTATAGAGGTGCGTGGGCATATTCTGTCCAGAAGAACTACGACAGAGTGGTAACACAGGAGCTAGTCTGAAGTCTAATATTCATACCTGGCTTTTGTGGTTCCACTCAGAGTGGCCTGAGCTCCCCTCCAAATGAGGATCTCCAAGCCATTGTCCAGAAGAAACACAAAGCTGAAATATAAAACACTCATTGAGATACAGTCAACACCATGCACACCTGGAAACACTACCATACACACCTGGAAACACTACCATACACAGGTAATCTCAATGAAGACACTGCAGATTACAGAGCACAGGTAGAACGATATATACCCACAAATTGTACTGGACACGTACCGTGGGTCCAGGGAAGCAGCTTTCAGGGGAACAGATTCCAGTTTTATGTTCTTTTTGCCATAAATGCGATATAACCTAAACAAAACAAAAGGACAACAACTATATAAAAAAAAAAATAATAATACATCTTTATAATTAAATAATCCAAAAAACATGCATTCGATTCACTGGGCCGGTAGACAATGCACTAATTTTTACCTGGTGTTGTATTGTGTGTCTTCCACTGTGAAGAAGCCGCTAGCCGTTCCTCCTTCAATGTACGAAATCTCATTGTCAAACACCTGCAAATGGAACATGCTTCAAAATAATGTAGGCAACAACATCGGTCAATAGTTGGAAGATTGAAGTTTAGGATTTTTAACCTGACTTGCAAACCATTTTTGTACTTATTTTACTTGCTTATTTTTGTAAGCTTGTGTTTTATTGTTCTTATTCATTTCCTGTATTCAATTGTTACTTTATAATTTTTACTACTTCTTGATATTGCATACTTTTCCATTTAACCAAGATATGTAAAGTGCTTTGGAAATACTGTGGCATGAAAGGCGTTATATAAATAAAATGTAAATGATATGTGCTCCCATACTGACCGCGCTGAACTCCTCGCTCTCGTCCCCCATCTCCTCTCGGGCGGTCCTGCACTCAGCTCCCAGGTAGTTGCGCAGATTGACAGCGTGGATGGCTGAGCAAGCCTTCTTATCCATAGTGGCCTCCTGTCCGATCCAGTAAAAGATCTGCCAGTTCAAGGAACTGTTCTCATCTAGGAATGTCTGAGAATGAAATTAAAAATAAACAAACACACAGCAACATCTACCCAAAAATCAAGTGATTTTATTTCAAGGATGTCTTGAAGAATGCGAGTAGAGAGCCTTGCCTTCAGTACAATGTAACAGTCCGCTTCATAGAATTTCCCCAGGAATGCCTCCTCCACCTGCATCGGGACAAAGTTCTCAATCTGCCAGACGGTGAGTCCTGGGATCTGGCCCACGTCCTCCGTGAAGAACTCTGAATAATTCAGCTGAGGTTTCTCCAGGTTCTTGTCCCAGCGCCGCGTCTTCAGGTCTGTGTATTTCACATCTCCATTCTCCTGAGAGGTGAACCAAGGAAACAGTGTTAAACTCCTGGCATTCATTATTTCCAATTTAAATTTAAAAAAAAGTTCTATGGCGTTCGAGAAGTTGCCCTGCCAAAACTTTGAAAAAAATTAAATAAAACGTATTGTAAAATATTCATAATAGGAAACTTAAATGGTACAATTATGCAGGCAGTGACTAAAGGGAATATACTGCAACACTTGTTAACCTGCAATTAGGGGAACTAAATCAGTTTTTAAAAAAAAAAACCAACATACTACAACAAGCTAGCTACAACTAGTAAAACGTATCCAGATTTTATTTCCTAAAATGTCAGTCTCCCCACTACCTAGGTCAAGAGAACTTAATGTAAAAACATGTGGATTTCCCTGCAGTTCCACTTCTCACCTCTATCGCTTTGTTCTTGTCGTGTGCCACATCGGACATGCCTTTCAGGACCTGCTTGGCTTGGTCGTCCTGGCTGGAGTCCTTCCTTCTCCGCAGACGCAGCTTTCTGGCCAGGGGGTCTCTGCTGGCGCTCCCTGGCATTAAGAGTCACAGTATTAGTAAGAAGGGCACATTTTGTACAATTAATTATGATTACACTAAAATGTAACATGTTTACTCATTCTAAATAACAGGTACAAATACAGAAATATACCATCCAACCTATTTTCTTCAAACAAATGGGGTCACCAAAAGTGTGAACACAAGAATGATCACATGACAAATGCATAACTGAACTGTAATCCATCAATTATATGATATAATTAATCATATCACGCAGGGGTTCCAAAGTTCATCTACAATTACCCTGAAATTGCAATTAAGAAATGAGATGGCTCCAACAGTATTCAGCTCCAGGTCTGATGAAGGAAGGGTGTGCAGATTAACAGTCAATTACGCATACTACAAAAGCATCCTGTATTCAGTCAGCAAGTCTTACAAATAAACAATGTCGTTACCTCCTCCAGCTGCTTCCACAGTGGCAGGAGACGCCCCAGCCAATCGGAGCTGGTTCTGAAGCGAGAAATCGATATTGTACCATTCAGCAGTCCTGTCCACTGGTTTAGGAGGCATCACCAGATTTGGATTCTCTCGCACATCTAGGACCTGGTCGAGAGAAAAGAAAAAGGAGGAGTTAGACACAGAATCAGTCTGTTCGGTCTTTCATTGAGCTAAACAAGGAGCGATAAAACGAACATCCACCAGCCGAACCAGTTCCAACCAAACAGATAGTGACAGTGCATAATCCATTTTCATTTTGTTACTGTTGTTCCATGCCCAGGATCCAAGCAAGGTGTAATATAACCCTAGTTTACCTCAAGGTCTGGAAGAAAATGAACGGCCTCTGGCATCGTGACGAGACGATTCTTATTGAGAACCATTTTCTTTAGCTTGCCACACCTAAAAGGGGAAATTAAATATAACAAATCAATACCAAAGTGTACCATTAGACAATAACTGATGTACCTGGGGGGGGGGGGGGGGGGTGTAGAGAATCACAAGAGACTTGATATTGTCAAGAAGCAACAGTTTCTCACCTGCACAGGCCCTCGGGAACCAGCTCCAGGTTATTGTTAGCTGCCATGAACTCCTCCAGGCTGACCAACTTGCCAACCCCTGATGGTATCCCATCAAAGTCCAGCTTGTTCGAGTTCATGTAGAGCTTCTTCAACTTGGTAAGCTTACAGATAGCAGACTGGGAAACAGAAAGAAATGTGAAGTTAATAAATAAATAAATAAAATAAAAAATAAAGTTAGTCCTATACAGTATAAAATATATGTATATTCATGCGCAGTTTTCCTCTAGGGTTGGGGCATGTCTACCACTGATCGCACGGTAAAGGTGTGTTCAGTATTGATAAAACAATTGCTCAAACAGACATATGCATTGCAATAATAACTATGCTGCTTTATAATCAAGCTGCAGGGAACAGATGACCTAAAAGTGAGCCACCTGAAGCCGTGCCAAGGATTGATCCCCAGTGGTAGCCTAGCACAAGTCTTCTAGAAAAGACGCAAGTACAAACTCTCACCGGCAGAGATGTGAGCTGGTTCCGAGACAAGTTTAGTGTTTCCATTTGAGTCCACTGGTCGATGCACAGAGAGAGGTCGGCAATCTGGTTGCTGCTCAAATTCAGACGTTTCAGGCTGGACAGAGTGTACAGACACTCGGGGACTCTACTCAGATCATTACAGGACAGGTCAACATCTTGGGGGGGGACAAGAGAAATCGGAAGGTCGTAGGTTTGTATTGTCCTTTACATGTGATCCAACAGATATTTATTTACTGGAGCATGTTGTACCTGCTAGGTTAGTCAGCCCCTCGAGGCTTGTTGGCAGATTACTTTGGGTGCGCTGGGTGTTTCTCAAGTGAAGGGTGTGGAGTGCAACCATAGCAGGCAACTGTCTGCAAAGAAATTGAAACAACAAAACAAGTGCTGGAGAACAACTTGAAAAGAAATTGCCTTTTTACCAACATGCACTTAAAAAAATAATTATCTATTCAGTTGTACACAGATTTAAAATAACAACAAATCAAACTGTGCTACAAAATGCATAAAATATGAATTAAAATAGACAGACTGCCTGGGTCCTGTCCTGCAGACAGACAGCTCCCTTACCTGAGCTGGGCGTGCATTAGGGGGTTGTTGTTCAGTACGAGCGTCTGCAGGTGGATCAGGCGTCTCATCTGTGGAGGCAGGCTTTCCAGTTTATTGTCACTCAGGTCCAGATACAGTAAGTCAGTCAGGTTGATGAACAGCTGGTTTGGGATGTTGTCAATGCTGGAAGAGCAGTCGTGAAACATTTAAATAAAAAAACCTAAACAAAACTGTAGTCATTCCTTAATGATTAAATGAAAGCGCCACTTTAGTTTGACAAAGAAGAAGATGACAGTTTATTAGCTCGTGCCATTCGCTCACCTGTTGTGACTGAGGTTTAGTACTAGCATTGTCTTGGAGTGCTCCAGGTCTCTGGGGATCTCCGTCAGCTGGTTGTAGCTCAAATCCTACAGAGAGAAATGGTGTATGGACACTACCGTTTGTGGCTGGTTTAAAATCTGATGTCCTTTCTTAACTGAAGGCAAGCACGACAGAATGTAAGCTGCACTACAGTTGTGTTATTCTGGGTATGTTGAATGCAATGGGCCTTCAGTTTAGGACACCACAAGGAGCCAGTAAAGTAAACATTATGGCTAACTCAAGGGAAACTCTGACACACAGGAGCAGAGCAAACAGAACAATGAAGTCACACCTTCAAGGTTCAGGAATGTGGAAATCTGACACACTTAATGACGGATTACAGGGAACGATTACTTAGTAAAAAGGAAAAATGCTTTCTAAAACAGTAATTCTACATTTGAACCTGCTGGTTACAGAACCTCACAGAACAAAGCTTCAGACTTTGCATTTCAATGTGAATACTACAAACTAATTTAATACTCTGATACTCGAGTGAGCGTTAACTGCACAGGTTACACTCCAGTGAGGGCGTTCACTGCACAGGTTACACACCAGCACAGAGAGGTCATCCAATTGGAAAATGTCATCTGGAACTCCGGAGTTCTTCAGGTTGTTTGCTCGGGCCACAATTGCCTTTGATAGAAAAAAAAAAAACAAATCATGCTTTTTTTTTTTTTTTTTTTTTTTTTTTTTTTTTTTATAGTGCTTGAGGTATAAATGACACTATACATCTTCAAATGAATGCCCCAACGCCTAAAACAACACTTATCTGAGGGCGGCATTCATTGGAAGCTGTACATTTTGAGGACAGCGACCTTGGTAAATCCGTTTCCTGTTAATTTGCTTTTTGTTGGGTGTGGCTTCCATTACAAATCTGAAGGTATACAGTAGTTGTAATTAAAAACAGGCAGGTAGCCACTAACTACAATAGCTCCCCCAGTCTAAACTGAACATCCAATAATATATATTTTTTTTTTTTTGGTATTCATTTAAAATAAGTGTCAGCATTGCTTAATCAGTATTTTATACTGGTTTTCTTTGACACATTTTCTCAGTGGTGTTCTAGTTGCACTAACCCTGAGACAAGGAAGGCTGGAGAGCTCTCCATGCAGAGTGGTCAGGCTGTTGTGGCTTACTGATAAATGTTCCTGCAGGAAAGAGAAGATATCGCATGTCAAGACTTATAATGCAGACTTAATCAATTTAATTCAGCTTTTCTACTCAACACAGTATAGGTACAGGACTAAAAGTTCTAGCTTGAAAATAAAACAAACACTTCAGAAGGGGAAGAATTAAGAACATTACCAGTTTTTGGAGGGAAGCGAGCTCTTCTGGAAGATAACAGAGCCCGGTCCTGTTGAGTTTCAACCACCGCAGGCTGGTCATAGACTTGACATGCTCAGGAAAATAACCTCCCTATAAAACACAGCAGTACTGTTACACCACTCCCTTCCACACATTCAGGAGGGTAGTATAGATTTCCTACTAATTCAGCACAAAGCATAACAACCCGAAGCCTCTCTTCTGGTGCGAGCGCAGCAACTGCTAGTTTCACAGGCCCTCCGAGTTAATTTAACTAAGGTCATCCAAGGTTAGAGCTCATTAGGGTCTGTGAAACTAGCCTTGTATGATCCCCATTCGAGATAGATAGATATAAAAATCAAGTAACTTTGCTATACACTTTGATAATTATGTAGCACACACACCAGTGCAATAAATATATTACCTATACAGTATTAGACAGTTATAACCTGCAATTAGCCTTGCAACAGCCTATGTGTTTGTAGGGTTGGGTTACAGAGCTCCCTTAGTATATCATTACAATACTGTATCTTACCTTTACAAAGACTTCACTGGCAGGCAGGGTTATTACAATACAATATTTGAATGAATGCGTGTCAGTATAATCAAGTTTCAGTATTTGAGGTTTTAATATACATGTTAATTACTGCTAACTTCAAACTGGAGGCAGTATAACCAGCATCGCAGCTATTCTGTGGAATGTATGTTGCTTAGTGCTGGAAAATACACAAGGCCCAAATTCTACAAAATAAACACAGCCAATATTATTAAAGTGGATTCGACATTACAAACAAATAAACTGAATTTAACACTTAGCAATTTAGAAAACAACTAATTTAAAAACTACGTTATTTAATATGGTGTGAAATATACCGGATACAGCACTGATGTATTTAAAACTTTTTTTTTTTTTAAAAGGCTTTATAGACAATTACTAGAGTAAATTAAATATGTCATGACCTTTTGATGCTTAGGTATCGCTAAAGGGCAGATGTCTATTAAAACCGGGTTTTTAAAAAATATCTACAAAAACAACGGCTCTCCGGTTATTGCAATCTGTCGTGGGCCTCAATGAAAGCAGACACCGCACACTTGCTAACCCCCAATAAAGTTTCAAGCTCTCCCGTTTATCGCAACCCGTTTTATGCGGGTCCCCTAAGACAGCAGAAATAACGACCCCGTCTTACTTTGAAGTCATTCCCACTCAGATCTACCCCTCTGATAAAGGGCAGAACTCCGGTGGCAGCCATGGCAGGTTTCGCGTCTGAAGCTCTGGTCTGTTTCTGGGTGTGTTGCTGCACACAGTCACTGCTCAGCTGGTGATGAAATGCAATCACCCCCCTCCCTTTCATTGCAAAATGGCACCGCCTGTTTAACTCTTTGATGTCTTCCAGAAATCAATGCGCACGCACCTTAAAAAAAAGAAAAAAAAAAAAAGGGAAATCCTTTTAATGTTTACAGGAAACAGTTTCATTGACCATCCAGCATCCTTAAACGCTGTTATCATTTTGACAGCGGTTGCCTGAGTGTCTACAGAAATAGGTTTTTGTTGCAAGTCACAGTCGCATATGCATTTCCACCGCTTGTGCAACTATATGCCTACATCAGCACGTACCAGTGCAGGACAAACCGTCCATGAATCCAGTAAGGGTCAATCATCATTGTACTTTCACATACCTAACATGCCCTGAGAATGGTTTATTAACCACGATGCACCGCATTTTCTAACCATGCTTTTCAAGCAACGCTTCGATTTTCCAAATACCTGTACCGCTGAACTATCTTCTGACTTCGGTCTGTAATAATAGCATGCTGGTGTTTATCATCAC